>NW_009190739.1:0-34570 GCF_000690835.1 Fulmarus glacialis
AGACTTCCCTGTGGGATGGGTCTGGCTATATATAACTTTGCTGCAAACAAATACATACTTCTCTTTCTCAATTAATTCCTTGCTATGTTTAAGCATTAAATAGCATCTGGAAAAAACTTTTTTTGATCTGGAAAAAACTAAATCAAAATTGAAAAACGGGTTTAAACTAAGTATACTTTTCACTTATTCTACATCACAACACATTTATACCAAACTCCTGTAAGCTTTTAAAATATTTCTTATTTCAGCAGCTTACCAGTTTTTCTTTTGCATCAGAGGGAGATCCAGAGCCAAACTCTCCACTGACAGGTCGCCAAGTCAGCAGCCTTGAAAAAAAACAGTACCAAATTTAGTAAGTTTGAAATACAAATCAGAACCGATATTCTAAAAAGTCCACCTCAATATGGTAGGTTTTTTGTTTGTTTTAATTTAAATTAATGGAAGCCAAACATGAAAAGGATCGGATATAGACACTTCCATAAATTAATAAAGTAGTTTCATGATTAAGTATACATTTTATTCTTTCACACATACTGAAAAATATAAGTACTGTGTTTTTTTGAACGTCAACGTTTCTGCTGATTGCCTTGGACGGACAACTGGATTACGTGAAGGTGAATTAATTTTTCTCAGAAATATTGGATTTGGCTTTAGCCAGTGCTCTATTGCCATTAGCGGGCCTTGTTCTTTCACATTGCCTTAAGCTTTACCTGGAACAAGGAATGAATCTACCCCAGGACAAATCAGCATGAACGTCTGGAGATGTTTTGCATTCTCCGTTTGGGATATGCTCCAGCATTTTGGTTCTATTTCCACTTAGGATTCAACACTTCCACTTAGGATTCATTGCTGGTATGAGGTACCAAGTCACTGACAATACTTCTGATTTCCTCTCTGCTGTTTTCCCACAGCACGCTGCTGTCCTTAGGATCTTTGCCTTAAGCACTAAAAAATTTCTACATTAATTGTAAAACTGTAATTTATTACGGCTGTCTGTGCCTGCCAAGAATTGAGGGGAATTGGATTAAATAACCTAATTCGTCCCATCATCTCTTTTTCTATCAAATCTATTGCTATAAAGTAAGATTAAAGTTATTTGTCATTGTTAAGATCTCAAACTATTTAGCCTCAATCTGTGTGAGGCAACGCTTGATGGACATTTGTGTCTGTGTATCCTAAGTGAGATCTTTCCCACTGTGTTAAGGATCCTAAATTAACATATCACTGATCCCCATAAAACTAAAGACCCCATAACGATAAAAAGACAAACCAGAGATAAGAAAAGATAAAATCTTGAGGCATGTAGCAAGACAACAAATAAAGCAGAGCAGAGAACTGAACTGATTCTTGAAAGCTACCAGGACACAAATTGCAGATTATTCTGGATTAGAGGTTGCTAAATACAGTGTAATTTATCTTGGGCTATGAAGTCTTAAATTCCCTCTGCCAAAGGAGGTATTGGAATAACGAGCCATTACGAGCCAGAAGAGGCCCGATCATCGTAATTTGTGCAAGGAACTAATTCTAACTCTTGAATTTCCCGAGGACAAGAAGGCATTCACCCTGGCTTTCTCAGCGCCAGTGAGTCAAGACTTGCTCTCATAAAGCTGCAGAAAATTTCAATTAAAAAAATTATAAACAGCTAGAAATTAAATAAAAAGAAGAATCAAAGAAACTATTAAAATGAGCTAACGAAGTATGGGCTGGGTGAGCAAACAGTGAGGTGGATTGAAAACTGGCTAACAGTCAAGCCAAGAGGGTGGTGATCAGGGGCATAAAGTCTAGTTGGAGGCCAGTAACTAGTCGTGTACCACAAGGGTCAATACTGGGTCCAATTCTGTTCAACATCTTCATTAATGATCTGGATGATGGGGCAGAGTGGACCCTCAGCAAGTTTGCTGCTGACACAAAAGTGGGAGGAGTGGCTGATTCACCAGAGGGTCGTGCTGCCACCCAGAGGTACCTTGACAGGCTGGAGAAATGGGCTGACAGGAACCTCATGCAGTTCAACAAGGAGAAGTGCAAAGTTCTGCACCCGGGGAGGAACAACCCCATGCACCAGTACATGCTGGGGGCCACCCAGCTGGAAAGCAGCTTGGCAGAGAAGGCCCTGGGGGTCCTGGTAGACACCAGGTTGGACATGAATCAGTAATGTGCTCTTGCTGCAAAGAAAGCAAATGGTATCCTGGGCTGCATTAGGAGAGTTGCCAGCAGGTGGAGGGAGGTGATCCTACCCCTCTACTCAGCACTATGTCCAGTCCTGGGCTCCCCAGTACAAGAGAGACATGGACGTATCAGAGAGAGTCCAGCAAAAGGCCATGAAGATGATTAAGGGACTGGAGCATCTCTCCTATGAGGAAAGGCTGAGAGCTGGGACTGTTCAGCCTGGAGAAGAGAAGGCTTAAGAGGGATCTCGTCAATGTATATAAATACTGAAGGGAAGATGCAAAGAGGACAGAGCCAGGCTTTTTCCAGTGGTGCCCAGTGACAGGACAAAAGGCAACAGGCACAAACTGAAAGACAGGAGGTTCCCTCTGAACATCAGGAAACACTTTTTCACTGTGAGGGTGACTGAGCACTGGCACAGGTTACCCAGGGAGGCTGTGGAGCTTCCCTCCCTGGAGATATTCAAAAGCCTGGACATGGTCCTGAGGAAACTGCTCTGGGTGGCCCTGCTTGAGCAGGGAGTCCGTTCCAACCTCAGCCATTCTGTATGATTCTGTATTAGTATCTTTAGCTATCAACACCTCAACGATTTTGTGGACGCTTGGCAGGAGTACAGTTTGGGCTTTTCTAGTACGTGATCCTTGCTGAAATTGGTAGCTGAGTAAATATTCTAGTACTAAGTTTTCTAAACAAGGAAATAATATGATCACGTCTCTTTGCAAAAAGGTAACTTGCCAAGAACCAGCAGAGGCTAGTACTGCAACTAAGAACTCCTGCACCCAATGCTGCAACTCTTAAATTGAAGAAGTAAGTTCCACAATACTTGGAAGATGTTTTATATGAATGCTAAAAAAGAACAGATGTAATCCTACCTGATCAGATTAATAAAAACCTCTGCCAGAAGATACTTTACACTCCAAAGATTCATAGAATCTGACTATTTCAAGACAATTCGCAATAAAGCACTTGCCCATAAAACTTTCACATATACTACTGTGTGATTCGTCTCTATCTTCATTTCAACATCAACTATTGTGTTACTTCCAGACATGGGAAAACAAAGGGAAAAGGAGCATTTGCCTTCTTCCCTAAGTACTGGGGCAGCCTCCACAACAAGCTGGGTATTAAAACTGTGTTGTCAAAAAAAAAAAAAAAAAAAAAAAAAAAAAAGTAAGGCTGGGACAGCAGGAAAAGCTCCACCGCAAAAATAAGGCTAATAGAGGGACTAAGAAATACAAACATGAAATGCCAGCCAAACCAGGAGTCACAGAAAAAGAACCAGATCCCACAAAGAGAGGAAAAAAAGAAGGAGCTACACAGGAGAAAGAAGTATCTTCCTAGGGCTCAAAAAGAGAAGAAAAAAAAAAAGAGTACAAAGTCTCCATTAAAAAGATGAAAAAATACCTGTATGTTGTTATCATAATTTTCTCCTACCCCTCTACAAAGCTTCAGCTTTAATCAAATATGGTCAAAGTGAAAAGACTGTTCTGAGCAGTTTTGTGTCACCCAACAATTGTTTGGAAAAGAGCAGGCGTACTTTCACCATGGGGAAGGAGACTGATCACATATGCTGAAAGGATTACTCATGTATAAAATCCAAGTAAGATTTACTTTACCCTGCAAAAGTTGGGAACCTCCCAGAAATACAAGAAGGAATAATATAATGAAGTTCCCAAAGAAGGCATAGAAAGATTAAAAAAAGAGATGGGAAGTAAAGAATGGAAATCTATGGAAGGAGTCAGATACCGTCCTAGGAAAAATAACCCATTTGAAAAGCAGAAGTGCCATAAACATCAAAGGGAATAATGCACATATTTCAAATCAGATACAGCTAAAGGCAACAAAAGTATTTTGAATGTGTCTAAATACTAAGATATCCAAAATGCTGCTCTAGAAGGGTTTCTAATACTCAACTATAAGAATACCCAGAAACCTAAGTTTTGATCATATGTGGAAACCAAAGCAAATGTTCTGCCAGTGAGTATTCACTTAAAAATCTTTCCAAGTACAGGACATAGTAAGTTAGGTGTAATTCAACTGGACTTTTACATCCAAAGATTTGGTATCAAATTTTATTTTTGGCAGTTACCAAAATGCAAAAAAAAAAAAAAAAATCTTGCTAACTCCCAGATCTTTCAGCTTTATTTTAGTATTATTTTTTGGATGCAAGTAATACATACCTACTCACGTAGAAAAGTAGGTGAGGTAGTGACAGATTGATTAACTTATCTTTTAAGCATGAATGAAGCTCTCTTACACTGCTATCCTATACATAATTCTAAAATTAAGGAAAGACTGATGTGCAGAAGGTTCCCTTTTGATTCAGTTTTCTTCAGGCCTGACCTAGGTGATACCCAGAAGCAAACGCTATGAACTAGTTGACAGACATCAGACAAGTACTAATACAACTGTTCAACATTAAGACTATCAGATTTGAAAACAAGTAGGGTTTCACCTCAGTGTTGGTAGGGTAGAGGAAAAAAAACCTCATCTTTGGTATAATGTTGGATGTGATTTCTTGTTATTCTGCTCTATGATGTATATGTTTAACATACTAGTGAGAATAGTACAGCCTCGTTCCAAGAAACTTCACATAGAGTTGTAAAATGAAGGCAAAGACAGTTACCAAATATGCAAGATAATTTTCATAAAAAGATTAGAAACATATGAGGGAAGTTAACCATCAACCACAGAGACTTAAATCTGTAAGATTGTTGCAGTATTTTAGTATTTTGTGAAAAAACTTCACGTGTAATTACAAATTGCAAAGTCTGCCCACCAATAGCATTCTTCTATTATAAAAAGAAAATGACCAAAAAAGTCAGATAATACTTCTCAAAAAATCCAACATTTTAAAATTGAATCAAGGTACAGTTTTGTTTTTTTTTTTTGTTGTTGGGTTTTTTTTTTTTTTACTTATCTCCCATATGGTATTTCTAGTTTTTAACAGTTTAACACTTACAACACAGAAGTAGTATATCTAGCACCTAATTTATCATTATGTTCCAAGAAAGTCTGCTTCTATGTGGTCCACACACAACAGCTTTTTTTTTTTGTTCACCCCACCTATTAGATATCTAACAGTTTGAATTCACTAAGTCATCTAGCTAAACTATTCTACAAAGTATAAATATTAACAGTCGTCTTACGCATGAGGGATTGTAGTTTTGAAAATATCCAGCATGCAAGTACAAGTTTTATCCCAGATTTCTAGGGTAAACTTTTCACCATTTAGGATGACAACATTCTCCAAACAGTTTGTACCAGACCGTGCCAGTTGTTCATTGTCTGGAAAAGACAAACAGTGCATTTGTTTATTCACATTCAACATAGTAAAATGTTAACATTGTGTAACGTAATTTGGTACAGTCCTACCTTGCTGCACACACCAGTACAGCTGTGCAAATATATCATCCAAAAGAACATCACTAAGTACGTCTAAATACTGTGTGAATACATCACATATTGCATAAAGCGCATGGTTGCAAGTAGTTGTCATCCATTCAGCTTTCTAGAAGGGGAAAAAAAAAGTTATTTAAACTTTGTTTAAGGTAAAACTTTTAGGATACACATCGCTGCAGGCAGACGGATATATGTATTTACTCAATTTGAATTGCTTTATAGTGACGTGCAATTTCTTTCTATATCTCAAAGCCCCCAAAACATGGAGCCCCAACTTTTGCTTTTCTAACTAGCAGGTTTAAAAAACTACAGAAACAGACAAACAACTATTCTTGGAGACCAGATTATAGGACTGACAAGCACTTACCATCATGAGATACTGAGTTTGACATTAAACTTAGTGCCTAACCCTAGCTCAATAGTTTAACAGCGAGCTAAGTTTTCTGTGTTTCTTCTAAGTATTTTCCAGGGAATAAAAATTTAGTGTGTGAGACATGCCCTTCTACAAATAGTCAGACAGAGCCTCCCAAACAGTTGACAATTTTGACCAAACTTCTAATATTAATAACTTACACATAATTTACATTAGTAAGCCCATTTCTGTTTCACTTACTTGTCAGGACAGTACCTGGTCCTAGTTTGGCAGGCCAAAACCTGTTTGGCTGGTCAAAAAGGTACAGCGAAAGCACAGTGCTGTTTTTTGGGCTTTTTTGTTTGTTTGTGGGTTTTTTTGTCGGTTTTTTTTTTCCTCCCTGGTCATCAAAAAGTTTTGAACTAGCAGAACTTATTTCTTCTAATTGTGACTTCACTGCTGATTACAGTTCTCATTCCATTAGGCATGCTGCCATGAAATGACATGTGTCTCAGATTCCAGACATCACGTGTAAAAGCTGCAGTTCTTCTTACAAACCCTAGATATGTTGCATTTTATATTATTCTTCTATTGTTCGTAGTGTAAACTACGAGGCCTTTTACACACATCGTTTTAAAAAAATGCGAAAAGTTACAATACCTCCAACAGAATGTTAATAAAACAAAATAAGGCTACTAGAACCACAGGTCAACCATGCAAGTTTTGAGGTTTGCCTTACATTACTTGATAAGCTATATTTCTAATCAGGTTTTCTACTGTAAATATAGATCTCCTGTAAATTATCTTCCCCCACTTCTTTCACCTCAGTCTGTTGTTCTGGCAGTTTCATGTTGTCAAATATCCTAAAGACAATCCGAAACAAATCTTGCCACCAGTGTTTTTCGTAAGTATGGCCATATGTCTTCATTATTTCAAACATTACTGTTAAGCCCCTGAAATGAAGAAAGAACAACATATATCGAGAGTTACAAAAAGACATACACTACACTAAATATGTCCAACTGCAACAGCAATAACAAACTCAAATACTGTTAAGAACATTATACATTGATCTGATGTGGATCAGTCATACTAGTACACTAAAATTAAGTAGAAAATCAGCTTGTTTAAAAACCACTTGAAAGTCACAGGCAATAGCCAGAAAATACTTCTGAGAACTGTGGTAATTTCAAATTAAAATAGGAAAACAGCTTCTTTACAAAGGACCACAAAAATAAAGGAACAAGTATTTCCAGGTAAGAAACACAGATGTCTAAAACGAGTATTAATCTTCACCAGTTATAAAGGGAGTCCAGATGCACAGCTCACATGCAGATGTGTAAATTTAAAATGATTTGTATACAACGTCTCATACCTACTCATTGCATTGAGCATTTTACATTTGTTTAAAACAGAGCAAAAACCAAAATGTGACATGAGGCTTACCCAGGTCGACTATGACAAATCATTAAAATGGAATAAGTAACGGGCATATATCATGGGGAATCAAACATCATACATGTATATTTACTAATGAATAGAGAGGATCAATATTGCCACCGGAAAAATACAGATTTGGATATTAATCCAATGTAATACCTTATTTAAAAAAAAAAGGGGAGGGGGATTTAATGCATATTGACCATTTAGAGTTGACCTTCCATGTTAAAATAATGCTTGCTTGTTATATGTTAGGAAAGTTAAAAGTTGACTTTTACATTTTACTCTGTTCTATGCATAAACTGCCTCCATCACATCCGATTGTAAGTTGAGCTAAGCTGTTTTAAATAGTTTACAGGTTCTATAATAAACGGAAAACAATAACTGTATTTTAATTTACTTAAGCTTTAATTTATTTTCAAATGAACTATTTAAATAGTTCTTATCTTTCTGATTTCATGGCTATTCATCCTAAACAGGCACTATTCGAATATTTAAGGAAATGTAATACTTATCTATTTAACATAATGCAATCACAACCACGTAACTTCATTATTTATTATAACAGAAGATAAACATTTCAGATGTAAAGAAAACAGATTTAATTTCTGCATTCCATCATCTATTTAAAAGGTATTTTTAAAAAGTCTGGTGTTCCCACAGTGATATCACCTAAATTAAATACGTAAGTCATTTTACCATGGTTACGTTTACTAAGAGAGTTGTTTCTATTTTAAAAGTGTAAAGTAAGCCTTTTAAAATTTGAATTACAAATACTGATTGTTACCTGGTTCTTACATCTAATTTGCATCTATTGATGATACAGGACAACTCAAAGAGAATTGGGAACCATCCTCGCACCCACACTCTGTCTTCGGGAGCTACATTCATATCATCACTTGTGTATTCCTTGAATGCCTTTAGACGAAAACACAGGGTTATAGAGAGTTGTAAGAGTTAAATTCTTCAAAATAAAATACAATTTGGACTGCAAATAACAATCTCTGCTGTACTGGTATTACACTCTGATACCTCAGGTGAGCTGGCAATCAAAATAATACTGAGAAGGTGAAGTGTTTTTCAAAGTAATGCTTAGTATATTATGAAAAATAAACAAAAAGAAAAAAAAAGAGATGATACATTCAAGCATCAGTTTTTGCTTTCAGTTCAGTCTGAGTCTCTTACTCTCTTTTTACAGAAATGGCATTGAAAGTGAGGATCTACCGTAACATTTTGAGGATATCAAGCATTTTTGCTCATGCCATTATCCATTCTTCACAACATTTCTCAGTAGAGAGCAGATCCTAAGATACCTTCATTTGCAGCAGCTCTCAGGAAAGCTAGCCACCAGCTGAACCTGGTGGATGGAGGGGGGCGGATAAAAGAAAAAAAATAATTGCTGATACTTTCAAAGCCTGTAGCATTTTATACTCCTATTGCTTCTGAATAAAGTACATTTCTCATTAATCTCTGAAACTTGAAGGGAAGCCAGTAAGGTTAGTGTGAGTATTTTTTTCTTTATAAAAGCACTGTTGATTAAACCACTTATAATTTAGTTAATACAGACTATACCTGAGGTCTATCAGATACATATTTTGCACAGTGGCGAATGAGGCGGATCGCTTCCATACTGGTATCTGGAAATGCTGCATTGCAGGCAAATTCAGACAAGCACTTTACTGCATCCTGGAAAGAATCTATGGTTGCTGGGAAGTGTTTTTCAAACACCATTGCTGGGAGAAAAGTGTGAACAGAAGAAAAAGTGTCATGCTTTAAAATCTATTAATTCTAATATAAACTGATTGTAACAGAAGTCATGAGAGACTGGTTCATTGATTGGTGCTGTCAAATGCTAGAGTAGTAATAAAAACTAAAAAATGAATGCTCAGCCAAAAAAAAACAAAAAAAAAAGAAAAAAAAATCACCTAGAGGGCATTCTATTTTGACAGTAAATAAGCGTCTAAAGTAAATCAAGGTAGCATCTAGTCTAAAGGAAGGAAATTTAAGTTAAGCAAGAACAGAGCAATAGGCTTACTGCTTAACACTAGTCTGTGTGATCAGAGCTTAAAAGGGCTACATAAAGCATGGAGTTACATCCACAAAAGGACTTCCCTCAGCAATACAGGCCTGTTGCCTTGATTTTAAATTGTTGCTTTTGAGGAAAAAAAAATTCTTCATCAATGCTGAAAAAGTTTTAAGAACTTGCAGAGGTTGAGACAGAATAAAGAGATCTCTTACGGCACTTAAAGCCTGAGATCTAGACTAGAATGGGCGGGGGGGGGGCGGGAATCGTAGTGCCACCTAGCTCAGCACTTTCTCCTGAACAGGGCCATAGACAAGCACAATTCAGAAACAAAGATAAAGATAAGCAAACAACATAATACTAAAATGACTACACAATTTTTTGGGTGGGGGTGGGGGGGAATTACAAAATTCTTCACTTAAATGAAAATGTGTACATTAAGTAAAATTATCTAAGGCTCAACTTGTTTTGCTACAGAATGCTACAACAGGTATTTTTTAAAAGGCATAAAGGAAGACAGATAACTAAAATCTTATAGAATTATTTTTGTCAGTATTTTCCTAGACGATTAGTTGAAAAGTGCAAAACATTGGTTCTAAAGCGTGAAGCAGGCTTTACTATGCAGGCTGTAGAGCCAACAGATAAACAAAGCTTCTCAGTCTCTGCAGTCACGTACACTTTCATGATGTCTGAATATCGTCAATACTCACTGACAATGTGTCCTGTAGTTTGGAATGCAAGTTCTACTATACTTTCATCCTGATCTGAGGCTGCCAGATGAAATACTGAAAAAATGTTTTTCCAGCCAGAACGAATGTTAGCAGCCTGGGAATTTACCATCTGTGCAATACACCGTACAACCATGTCTCGAATAGTAGGAGACCTAAATTAAGATAATAAACAACAATTGTTTAAACTAAATTACATAATCAATTAGAATCATATAATTCTCCAGCAACTGATTTTACAAAAGCAATTTGAAACATTAATTGCAAAAGTTGGTGCATATGATCCCAGGCGATTCAGTTAGTTGTATGTTATTACCTGTTTCTCTTCATTATATGTTCAAACGGTCTTAGGAAGTCCTTCTGGAATCGGAAATTAGCAAGTTCTCCTTTTTCTAAGAACTTCATTGATAATTGCCTTAATGAGTCTACTGCAAAAATAGCTACATCTTCATTGGGATTGCAGCCAACCTGATAACGTAGAATAGAAATGCATAGTAAGGTTGCATCAGAATTCTTATGGATTCAGCCCAAGCTGCCTTTACATTTGATAATGGAGAACTAAGCAGTACTGGAAAATTAACAAAATTAAACAGTAGCCAATTCCATAAACCACATTGTTAATGCAACTCAATAATCCCTAACCAATTCCAGATATTTTCTACATTATATATCCTAGCATTTAAAACTTTCTAAAAATAAGCAAGCTCTCTAGAAAGACTTCATTAAGCTGTATTAAAAATGCATGTCAAACATTCACCTGATAAATAGTCAATTTAGACTTGAACAGAAAACAACCTCTTATCCCAAGCTTCATAAAACACCCCCAAAAATTAGAAGACATAACTAAAGGCAGCCAGTTCCAGATCCAGGCCAAGATAAATAACTTAATATATACTCCTGCTTTTACATTTATTATACTGTGTACCTCTGCCTTCTCGCAGGCCTTTCCAGCTTTACAATTTTTCTTGCGTTTTAAGCTACTTACACAGAAAGACAAAAAACCCGGTATAATTCAGATGAGCACATGCTTTTCCAACAAATCTCTAAATAAAATTTATTTGTATCAATAATTCAAGGAGTATGCAGTAGAATCATTAACAGGGATACCTTATTAAAATGATCTCCAATAACTTCCCAGATTCTAGACCACTGCAGCCTTATCCTGCCCATGTTGTAGTAAGAAATCTCTACTATCTTCTGCAGACTAAACATTCGAGGGTGGGTAGCAGACAGCAGTTCATCCATAGATACAGCACAAAGCCAGCGAACGAAATCCACTGTTAAATGACCACAGATTTTAATGCAGTATTCTTCCAAGGTTTAAGACAAAGCTGCTTTGTAGTTTGTAGTTTACCGGGGGGGGAGGGGGGCACGAAGATAAAACCTACCAATAGCATTTCCATCCAACCTTGTAGATCCCGTAAATATTCTGTAAAGCACAGTTTAAGACACTGTTACAATTTCTTAAAAAAGCATCTATTAAACATGTATTCAATTTTTTTTTTTTAATACATACAGATATCCCCTGACCACTTTTATTTATTGAAAAACAATAAGTAATTGTGGAAAAACACTGAGCTTTGAAAATAAAATCAGGAATATTTCAATTATTTCTACTATTTAAAAATAACTCCCATAAGCATGCGTGGAGACTGGGAGATAAGCATTGTTTCTAATATATCCGCTCATTGACAGTGACCGATGAATAATATCAGTAGTTTATAAACTATTCAGCCTTGCTCCAAATACAGAAGTCAAACTTCTCCAGAGTGCAAGTATCTATTTGTGACGACAAATAGATACTTGAAACACTTCCCATTATGAAGTGGGGAGAAATACTGCAAACCTAAAGAGCTATTATGTGTTTGACATTAAGCCTCCAGTTCACTTGATGTGATTTTACTGCAACGCAACTTTCATTGAACTGACATCAATCTTGCTGCCTATACTCAATCACAGAAATGCTTGTAAGCCTTCAGAATGATACCCCTTTGTGACTGTCAATTTTGACAACCATTAAGAAAATGATGTTTTCTGATGTCTTATATGCTGAGAAAGCAAGATCCATTAACACTCCAGTCTGATCAGTACTTTACGATATAAACAGGGAATGTTTATGATATGTATTACACCTGATCAAATCCATTTATGATAAATATGATTCACAGAAAGACTGGAATAATAATTTTGGTAATTTCAGACATCATCTACATAACCTAGAGGAAAGCAGGAAGCCAGTAATTACATTTAGGAGAAAAAGGGTCTGTCAATAATGCTCCCAGTACCAAGGCAAAATGAGATTTGCTATATGTTACTATATATAGCAAATCAAGATTCACCGGACAGTACAGCAGTCTTCATTCTGCAACTCTCCTCTCATAATTTTGCATCAGAAAAAAGGCTTCTTGCCTAATCTTTGTTCTGTTCCTTCTTGCAAAAATACTTCTGCTCCATAAAAAAGGAAAAAACCCACAAAACCAAAAAGCACTTTAATATGGTAATATTTATGTAGTTTTTTCCAAATAGGGGTAAACTAATAACATCCTATTATTAGCACAGGGTACTCAAATACTGCTTAAAAAGCTTTAGGTGGCAACAGCAAATTTAATACGATACCTGTCTACAGCAACGACAACACTTTGGGAGCTAGTTTCACCAATGGATTCCTGAATACTTGCTATCTGCTTCCAATCCACGTTTCCACCAACTACAGTGAACAAAATTTGAAAAATGGGTAAGAGATAACACAGAAGGGGCTGGGAAGAAAGAGAAGTCGTGCCACTACCAGTATAATTAAATATATTTTTAATTCACAAAAAAAGAAAAGTACATTATTAATTTCCCTTGCATGAGCTGGGCATCTCAGTGAACAGTTGCATGTTGGACTAAGTCCTAATTCTCCAGATTCTCTATCCATGTATAAACTATGTCCCAGAAAATTGTCCACATTTGGAACAACTATATACAAGTCAAAAAAATTCAAAAGCACAAGAACCACCTTTTTCTCTCATCTTTCAATGGATCTGTGGTAAATCTGCTACTGAAAATACACAACATAGGACAGAGAATACCGCACAGAGGAGAACTTTTCACACTTTATTAGCAGCAAGTGAGTAAATCCATAGTGATAGGTTTTCTTTTTAAACATTCAGAGAAGAGCTCCCACCAAAACTCCATCTTAAAGCTACATCTCAAGTACAGCAAAATTATCACCTAACAATAGTGAGAAAAATATGTAAATAAAAATAGCAATATTTATTTTGGAGGTTAGAAACTGTAAGCCACAGCTGGGAAAGCTCATGTTAAGAAAAAGCTAACTTCACAGTGAGCAAATTTCTGAAATTTCTGGCAATCTCTAAGCCCCCCTCCACCCCTCATCAGAAAAAGAGCAGGAATCTTGCAACCATTCTGGGTAATTCCACTTACCCTGTATTTAGGTTTTTTTTCCCCTTAGGCAGCCTATCGGAAAGATAGGGGAGAACAGAAGACTGAAAGAAGGCCAGCAGTTCTGTTCTCAGAGCTTGGCAGAGATGAAAAGTTCTCATGTTTCAGACTGCCTCCCAAAAGTCTGCCTCTGAGTCTTGCTGTGCTCCACACTTGGAGGTGGCTGGAAGTGACTGGCTGTCTAGATAAACTGACCCATCTGAAGTGTTTTTCTAGGGCATTTATGGAGTAACCTTTCTGTACGTACATGCATACACACGTAACCTTATACTAGTATTTCAGCAACTTATAATACTGTTGGGTTTGATCAAGACTTCTCCCGCAAGCACAAAAGCTGCCAGTGTCAATTAGCTTGAATCTTGGCAATGCATCAGCTAAGAAACTTATCAAATGAGCAGCTGTGTGAAGTGAATTTGAAGGGCTATTTCCAAGAAGTCAGGTAACCCTAACCAACTCTGCCAGTTTACATGAGAATTCCTTATTATTGTAGGATTTATAATCAATGCTGGAAAACCTAAACAGACAGCAGATTTATATTCCAACAGTTACGAGATCTTTTACAATGAAACATAGAGTCACCTATATAATTATGCTTTATGAAAAACTGATTCCTCAAATACCCATTGTCCAAAGGGGATTTCTGGTTACCTAAGAAGTACATTTTGGCTACAACCTACTCACAGCAGCAGGTTTTGTCTTTAAACTTTGTGAATAGAAACTAGAGTAGAAGAAAGCTGAACTTCACAGTTACAACAAGTAAGACAACATTCCTACCAAAGAAGCAAAGGAATAGATGCTTATTCATTTACTTTTAAAACCCACATGCTTGTGATGCCTTGAATTTTCAAGTAAAACAAAAAAGGGCCACAGCACGAAGATAATGCAAGAGTGATGAAGACATTCAAATGTAGATGCCTGAAGAGTGCACACTTGAATCCTTGTTCAGGCAGTAAATAAGCAAAGGGGTTTTGGGGGTTGGTTTTGGGTTTTCGTGGTTTTTTTGGTTTTGGGTTTTTTGGGGGTTTTGGGGTGGTTTTTTTATTGTGTGTTTTTGGTTTTTTTTTTTTTTAAAAACACACACTTCTAGCTGCAGCAAGAAGAGTGACTGCTGCTGCTTATGCATGTCAGATTTAGCAAGCAAGTTTGAAAGATAAAGCTTCTGTGTCACCAGACTGCAACTTCACTTACGCTAATTAAACAACTATTTTCCTGTAAAATATGTGTCTGTATACATGGACATATGCACTATGGGTTCTTCACAGGAATTTAGGTTTATAGGAAGGTTGCTCAAAAGCCATAGTTCCAAAGGATACTTCAGAGTGATCACAGAAAAAAAATTACAAGTATCTGCAACACAGGATTTGTGGAGAAGAGTGAAAAATCTAAAACAGTTGAGAAAATGGCTATGTTCTAACAGCCCCTAAGTGCATGAAAACCAAATTCCTTTGAGTTAGGCATTTTCGTGTAAGATCGAAGTGATATTATTACAAAAAAAAAAAAAAAAGAAAATGGTTACGTTTCCATATGTGTACTGTAACAAGCACTTCAGAAATTCAATTCAGAGAGAAACATTTTATGCATCTGGGCATAGACTATTTTCCTTAGAAATGTAGTTGACAGAGGGAAAAAAGTCTTTATAAGCTGGATCTACACCAACAACTAGAAAGTATGATTTAGAGACACCTGACAACAGTTCACATTCTTGAGCTATTAGGACTTAAAATTTTTAAAGGCCAGCCACTTCAGCGTAGAGAAACTGCCAGCATTTGGAAATAGCAAAGTTGGATAGGTCATTGGGGAACACTAAACTGGAGGATGCATATTAGAAGGGCAGGAAGAAGCTCAGTATATGAGATGTTGGCAGACGCATTAATTTCCAGGTATAAGGTTTCCCTTCAGCAACTCTTGGCAAGGTGAGGGGAGTACACACAGGCAGGGCAAAGGAGAGCACAATGGAAAAAAAAGGACTGACTGCAGAATAAGAAAAACTGTCTGAGGAGAACACAAAACCAGACGATTAAGACTAGTTGAGGGCTAAGATCAGGGACACTAGTAAAATAATCATTATTCCTCAAAAAAAAAAAAAGTTACATGAAAAATTGAGGCAACACAAAGCTTTTGCTCAGCTGTGGGTGAAATTGTTCAAAACGCAGGAGATACTGAGCATCATACTAAACCTGAAACTTTCTAACAGTCAAATGGAGTTATATATACCTCCTTGATGCTTCCATAGTTTCCTAATACCCTATACCGGTATGTCTTTAACTGTGCTCCTATTTAAAAAAAAAAAAAAAATAAAAAAAAATCAACCTTTTTAAGATAATTTAAGGTAATAATTTAAGATATAGTTTTCTAGGAGGATAGGAAACAACATCTCATTTATGGAGTAAAGTTTGGCTCTCAGGCCAACCTAAAAAAGGTACTTATTCAGTACCAAAGTAACCAAAAGAGGAAGAAACAGAATTTCAGCTGAACTAATCTCCCACTTGATTTGAATACTGTGTATTTCTCGCCAAGTTTCGTAACAGGATGCTTAACCTACACATACTAACTTGCCTGTTTGGTAAAATACTTGGTGCACTAATGTTGCAGTATTATTAAATCTGGTCATACCATCAGCAATCCATTCTTATTTGGCCAGCTATATTTTAATAGAAATGAATGATGTATCATTTTCTTACATTTCCCACTCTCCCATCCTAGCATTAATACTTAACAGAGCAAAACAAATATTCCAGAAATAGGAATAGGTCTATTCAAAGCCTAAAACAGTTTTACAAGGACTACTTCATGGTCTCGTCTCCGAACCTCACCATCAACTATAATGAAAACAAAGGACAAACTTTAATATCTGTCTGAACAAAGCCAGTTAAATGAAATACTTCACATCTGCATTACTTACCCAGTCCCAGCCCCACAAATTCATCGGGTGCCTGATCTTTTGTTCCAGTAAAAGAACCTTCCCTGCCACGCACTGTCCCTGAGATGTAGCGAGGTTTTACTCCAGTTCCTATTAACTGTGCCAGTTCAAGTTGACTAATGCATTTCAGAATCTATTCCAGAGAATAAAGAAGTTGTTTATCAACAAAAAGCAGTTTGAAATAGTAAAAAATAAATACATAAAAATCTTTAGGCAGATTTGCAGAAGAAAAAAATTCTAAACATTCAAGGTCAGACAAGTATTTCTGTTCTTCTGTCTAAAATGAGTATTAATTTAAATACTATTGGATCAGTCTCACAGTTTTATTTCTCACTTGGACATGTTTTGCTACTTGTAATTGGCTGCATAACGTGCAATTCTACATAATGTATGCACAAAAGTATATTCTTGGCACTTATCTAAAACCAACTGTATTTATGCACAAACAAGTACACTACTGTGTTCAAAATCAGTACACGTGCTTTCTTACAGTTTAAGTCCAAATGACTCTTGTACCTCATGCCAGGAATTTCCTAAATAGTTTCCATCCGTATGAGCCACCGTGATGAGAGTTTTAATTGTGTCAATATTCTTCTGCTTCATTTCAGTAATACCAGAACTCACTGTAAGTAACGTAAATCTTGCTAACGCTTGGACATAGGCATCTCTTTCAAGCTACAAAGAGGAGAAAAAAAAAAATTGTCTTATAAGTATTTTCTCAGTTTCTTGTTCTTAGTACAATCTGTGTGATTTCAGCAACTATATAATTTACCTTTCTCTTCCTAGAACTGAATTTCCAAAGCATTCTACACAGTGAAAATATCTCATGTCCTTCTGTAGTAAGCTGTGGGATAAAATCAGGCTCCCTCTATTCAGGAACATGAAGTGTTCAGTCAGTAAGTACAGTCTGACAGCATAGAACACATAGGTTTGTTGTTAGGTTTCTGGGTTTGGTCTTTTTGGATTTTTGGGGGGCTTTGGGGGATACAGGATGCTGTTTCAGAAGAAATGTGGCTTCTTAGCTAAGTTTTTAATATTCTTGTACTATACCTGGACCTACTCTGAAAATGCTGCCATAGCAGACTCTCTCAAGTCGTAGGATTTTTTCAGCAACAGAATCTAAATAATACATCTAAAAGGCATGTTTTGCCAATTCCACAAAACTGCTCAAAACATATTTGATTTAATCTACGCCATTTGGAGCACCTCAGAACCTTGTGAGGCAAAACTGTCATGGGTGGGTAAACAGCAAGTGACCTATAATCTAGGCAGATTAAATCAATCTCACAAAAAAGAATGTTCCACATCTAGGTACCCGATTTTTATGTATAGGGTATCTATAAACACCAAAGGAAACTTCTCAGATCTCATATGAGCCAATTACAACAGTAAAAAGGGGATTACAGTTGAGCTTACAAGTGCATTTTACTCTCCTGTTATGTATAATCTGAAGGCCATAAAATGAAATGGTTGTAGATCAGAAAAACAAATGACAACTATGAAATATATTTAACTGTTTGGATGTTTAAGACTATTTTGAATAAAAAAATCATTAAGCACATAATAAAATCAAATGTAAAATGTTTAAAAAAAAATCCCAGGAAGAATGTGCTTCGTAGAGAAAACACAAATGCCACAACAGTGGGCAATGACAGAAGGGACGGATTCTCAGACAGCAACATAGCGTGGCTGCCATGTTCAAACCCAGCTGCTACTACTACTAGAAGGTACACTGGCAAAGGCACAGCAAATGATGTATAAGCACAGAAAAATGGAAGTTTCATGGAAAGAGTACTAAGCAAAGAAGCTTTAGAGTCTACAAACTGTGTATCTTCTGTAAAAGGAAAATGTTTTCAGTCCTACCTTCCCTCTCTATTCCATACAGATATTCCCCCTCTGTCCCTTTTTCTAAGCCATCAAAGTAGGAGAAAAACAACTAAAGAATGTGTCCATCAACCAGAAAGTAAAAACAGATGATATAAATAAGTTAAGTACATCCTTTTGATGCGTATCTTGTCCCAGATGCTTAAAGACAAAAGGCAGACTGTGTGACAGTCTAAAATTAAAAGCATAAATACTTAAAAACAGAATATTTAATTGAGGTTTTAGAGGTGAACATGTGTAGCTTAAACTATATTGTATACTTTGGGAACTTTCTTAGGACTAAAAGCCTCCAGGTCCCTCCATTATCCTATCCAAGCGACAGGGCAAGAGGAAACAGCCTCAAGTTGCGCCAGGGGAAGTTTCGATTGGATATTAGGAAAAATTTCTTCACCGAAAGGGTTGTCAAGCATTGGAACAGGCTGCCCAGGGAAGTGGTTGAGTCACCATCCCTGGAGGTACTTAAAAGACATGTAGATGTGGTGCTTAGGGACATAGCTTAGTGATGGACTTGGCAGTGTTAGGTTAACGGTTGGACTTGATGATCTTAAAGGTCTTTTCCAACCTAAACGATTCTATGATTCTATGATTATCTCTCAAGATGTGTAAACTAATGTTAACTGTTCTTAGACACCAATCTTAACTTCTGTATGTTTATTAAATGAAATATAAAAGTTGCCAGCACCAGGTAAGCACAAGAGGAAAAACCTGCTTCCAACAGAAAAGATCCTTAAGTCAGCTCAAGTACAGATTTGCCAGTCTCCTTCAAACCACCAGAGCTATCTGGCACCTGAAGTCAGACAACACTGCCATCTAATCAGGACTTTGTACAATGGAATCATCCTGCAACATACTGAAATCACCAACAAACCAGTATTTTTTTAATGATATCAACAAAACAAAATTCCCATAGGAAACCAAGAAGGAATATCACTTATGTTGAAAATACAAACCCAAGCTTTTAAATGTCAGCAAATGAGAAGTGTTGTTTTTAAAACACCTCCAGTTCAATCAAGTTTGTCCCAAGCCAGTGGAAGGGCATGACAGATTCTGGTACATTCCTGAAGCATGGGGATCTTAGAGCAAATGTGTCCTTGCCTCCCCACCCGAAGCAGACCACTGCAGGACTGGGAGCTGACTTCTGCAGCTGCTGAAACTGATATTTATACCAGTTCCACTTTTGCAGCTTAGAAACAAAAATATCAGGCATGTGAATTTCATTGAACAGCTGCAGGCTCCAGGGAAGGCTTTGTTAATCAGATTTTTAAGTCCATTCCATTTAGGGTTGGGGGGGGGGACGGGACGACAGGGAGTGACGTAGAAAGACAGAGGAAGGAAGCCTTACACAATCTCAAACGGGATTTTTTTAAGCAGCTGTATCAGAGGTCCCAATGTGCCTTTCCACATTAGTTATCTAATTGCTAAATACAAGTGCAAGGGGAGAGGGAAGCAAAGCTAAATACAAGTGCAAGGGGAGAGTGAAGCAAAGCATTCACTGTCATATCATAGTTCAATAGTTTTTACTTAAAGTTAGTCTTACAAAGTTGTTGGGTTTTTTGAGTTTTTTGGTTGGTTTTTTTTTTAAAAAATGTTTTCAATGTACACGTGAAATAACGCAATGTCAAACATAGGAATTTTACTTGCTCCTATCTTCAGCTATCCCTACAATGGACTTATGGCAGACCAGTACTCCACTTATTAACTAATAGTTTACAATAACACAATAGTACGTTCCCTACCAATGATTTCAAAATGGGGGGGGACGGGGGTGGGTGGGTGGAGGGAAGACAAAAAGAGCGCCCAAGTTTAATCAGAATTACCCTCTGGAGCCAGAGAGTCTGGAATTCTTGCCATTGTGCTTAATGCAAGATACATTCATGCATTACACCAGGAATGACATTTCCAGTGCCATAACTGTTAAAATGGTATCCAATTATAGAAATCTCAGATTAGTATAATCTCTCTGAAGTCGAGAACAGTATTTCAAACATAGTTCACAGAGATACTATTTTACTTATGAAACAGGATAGAAAGACTCATTTTATGAAACATCAAAACAAAGCTAAACGCTTTGTAACAAAGCTAGAAAGAAAGTACTTTGACATAAAACTAGTCAACTTGTGGGGAAAATGCAGTACATAAGCATGGCAGCACTTACACAAAACACCAGGAAAAATAAAAGTCACTTCCAAGACAAATATCAGACGAAGTAGTAATTGCAGAAGCAGGCAGCCTCTAGGTATTGCAGTGCATAGCTTCAGCAACAAGGAGACTCTTAGAACCCCACTAACATTTTGCTGGCACATAAATCAAAGTATTGTCTCAATCTTAAATTTTTTACCTGAATGTTGAAAATGCAAGCAATCCTGATTGCACATCGTATACCCTCCAAACAAAGAGAGGCAACTTCTGTGTCATCACAGTCCTGTAGACCCACACTGAATGCAGCTAGAAAAGGTGTCCATGCCAACTGGAACGTATGCAAAATAAAAGTTACATTACCAACTGTTAGTACTTAGAGGGAATGTTGTAGTTTCAACATCTTGTAAATTCCATCCTTAACTCACATCATTAACCTTGAAGTTGCCTTTTGCCAAAAAGGAAATGGAATAGAATAGACATGAGACATAGAATAGGATAAAGTATAGTTAGAAGAGATACGAGACATAGAATAGATAGGATAGAAGTAATGCAGATTACTTCTGCTACTTCTGATGCTCCCCTCAGAAGCACTCTCCCTCTCCCTCAGCAACCAACGCACACGACCATCTCCACATAGCTGGGGAAAAAAAAAAAAAACCAAAGCTATGTCAGTTAGATGTCTATTGGAGTTTTGGTATTCCCAGGATAACCTTTATCTTTGCAAACTGAGAAACAGAGTCAATAGTTACTGCAAGAACCAACACGGTATATAACAGATTCCTTTATGATGAAAAGGATGTACTTAAGGTAAGACAAGTTTGTCCTGATAACACGAGAAGGAAAAAAAAAAAAAGGGTAGGGTAAAACAGGGCAGCAAACTTTATTAATTCCACTAAAATTACGGTAAGACAACAACAATCACAGACAGGACACGACTCTTGATCTCTCTGCTCTTAATTTTGTTGCCCTTGGCCTTCCATCTTTTTGTATCTAAGCCATTGTTGATGTTTCCCATTCCTCTTGCCTTAGGTGGGACTGAAAGTGTAATACACTCAACTAAAAGTTATTGCAGGAGAGTCCACATCATCCTGTCCTTGTGGTCACGACTCCCTCACCCACAGGCAATCAAAAAAAACCAATCAGAAGATCCAGAGGATCCTGCCGTAACTACACGTGGTTATGGAGAGGAAACCCCAGGGTACCCAGAACGATTTTAGAAATATTACCTGAAGTCACCTCAAATGAAATACAGAATCAATGGGCACAGCACGGAGCAACAAATTTCACACTTAATTTCGTAATAAAATGATGCACCACAGAGCTTTGGTTTCATTTAAACCAGCAATTCCAAAAGCACTACCTCAGAAAAGCGTTTAACACTTGCACACACCAAACTATAACTCTGGGACAGTATTAAAGGCATCAGATGAATTCCTAGATCCAGGACTTAATTCCTTATTGCATGACCTTTAAAGGTGCCTTCAAACCCAAACTATTCTATGATACTATGTTCCAGAAGTGTATGTTTCTACCCCCCCTTTTCTAATTTTTCATTCCTATTGAAACCAACACTAATCTTAAAAATCGCAAAACTGAAAGACTTTCTTAAGAACTACCTAGAGATCTGTATAGTATGCTTTATAACTAGATTTACACTGTTATTTATAATAGACTGTTTTGTCATTAAAGGTGAAAATTAAGCCTCTAAAATAGACAATCAATTTTGGGCTGCTTAGGTGGGTGCATAAAGTGAAATTTTTGTTCTGTTTTAATCATTTTGTAAATCTATCTGTAAATATAGTTATAATGATAAATTTTACACTGGCATCAATGGGTGAAAGTCACACATTATAAAGTTTTGCTGAAATAAAAATTTAAAAGTCTAAATAAAAAATGTGAAATTGAATATTTAACTTCCACAGTTCTCACTTTTTTGATAAGTCAGCTCTCTGTTCAACATATTACATTGTCCTCAGTATTTTAATTAGTTTATGAACATCCTCAAGTAAGAAGACTTAGCACCTTCACAAAAGACATTTAGGGTGTTAATTTACCCTGATGCTTCATATTTTGCTCCTTTGAAAATGGATTTTGCAAATGTCCTTTTCAGACACTAAAGGCTAGGAATGTTATAGAGTAATAGGGCTGGTATCTTAAGGAAAAATAGTCTATGAATTTTACAGATGCCTGCATGCAAGTTGTTTCAGAAGTCAACAGAGAGAAATTATGTACAGTACACCTCTGCTAAGTGACACTCTGGAAGTAGATTTTAAACAAGGGCTTCATTTAGCATTATTCTGTACAAACAGAGTACTATCCTACTTTTATTAATATGGCGATAAAGAACTCAGAGAAGTTTGCCTCATGGACAGCAATCTTACAACTAGATCCTCAGTGTGCCCAGGTGGCCAAGGCGGCCAATAGCATCCTGGCTTGTATCAGAAATAGCGTGGCCAGCAAGAGTAGGGAAGTGATCGTGCCCCTGTACTCGGCCCTGGTGAGGCCGCACCTCGAATCCCGTGTTCAGTTTTGGGCCCCTCACTAGAAGAAAGACATTGAGGTGCTGGAGCGTGTCCAGAGAAGGGCAACGAAGCTGGTGAAGGGTCTAGAGAACAAGTCTTATGAGGAGCGGCTGAGGGAACTGGGGTTGTTTAGCCTGGAGAAGAGGAGGCTAAGGGGAGACCTTATCGCTTTCTACCACTACCTGAAAGGAGGTTGTAGCGAAGTGGCTGTCGGCCTCCTCCCAAGTAGCAAGTGATAGGACAAGAGGCAACAGCCTCAAGTTGCATCAGGGGAGGTTTAGATTGGATATTAGGAAAAATATCTTCACCGAAAGGGTTATTGGGCATTGGAACAGGCTGCCCAGGGAAGTGTTTGAGTTACCATCCCCGGAGGTATTTAAAAGACATGTAGACGTGGTGCTTAGGGACATGGTTTAGTGGTGGATTTGGTAGGGTTAGGTTAACAGTTGGACTCAATGATCTTAAGTGTCTTTTCCAACCTAAATGATTCTGAGTCTATGATTCTTGAGTCTGGGCCTGAGCTCAACCTGACCTCACAACACATCACTCTAGAGAACCATTTGTTTATTGTAATGGTAGTGGTCTGAGACTTTACCTCCCTGGAGCAGTTCACAAAGGGGTCATATGAGGACCACTTCTTGGCACAAGGGCAGCAAATGAGAGCGCATGGTAAGGGGGCAACAATTTATTTCAGTGGCAGTTAACTGTAATGAGTTAGTTATGCCAAAGACCATATCTAATGAGGCATAATGCACTACTGAACATACTCTATATCTACGAATCTGATTCACTGGTATGCAAAAAGCATTTGGGATGCAGACAGCTTTGCACCTACACAATAGCTAAGACAGGTGTTTAGAATAATGGTTTAATACAGGTTCAGCTACCTCCCCCAAAACTAGATGGCAGTCCTAACCTTTCTGAAATATTAATTTGGAACAGACAACATTAGACAGAAGTTTGTTCTGATAATTGCTCCCCCCAAATGCAATAAAGTAATCTCCCTTAGAAGCAGTACGAGGGACTCTCAAACAATGAACAGGGGTTAGTCATTTCTCACTTTTATAAATAAGCTGTTTTGACTACACCTCTATACCTGAAATAAAAACCCTACCATTTCAAGTTTTTAACTATTCTTTATACTTTTGTCCCCTCAACGTACTTCTCGTAACTCCTCCATTATATCAAGATGCTGCTTCTATCAGCACAGAAACGTCTTAAATCCCAGGGTAAATAAAACTGGAGTAAAAGGCTCAAAATCCCTTCTTTCCTGTAGCAAGTTAAATAACTTACAAAACGATCAAAGCACAGCAGACACATCTTTAGTATTTTTAACAAATCCTGTCAGTCAGTATTTTGTATTAAGAAACTATGTGATATTCTAGGTAAATATCTAAACATGTATCTCACCTTAAACATGGGTCTCACATGCTCCAGGTGTGTTGCACTAGTAAAAGGTGCCTGAACGTGGCTCACTGCCTCCATAAGAGCTTTAGCTGTTTTAGCCATTTGTTCCATTTCCAAATTATATAGGAGTCTTCTCTGCTTTTCACTAGCAACACCTGTAAACACATTTTTTCCTCTCATTCGTGCATCTTTAGCGGTGGTGTCTTCAGGAATATAATAATTTTAAATTTTTCTGTAAGTGCCATACTCAGATGCAATTTTTGTATTATCTTTACTTTCTGAAATCACCACAGCAGCAAGATACTTCTTTTGCAATATAGATAAAATTTAACTTAAGGCAAACTTATGTATGAAACATAACCTAATTTTAAACCTTTACAGAATTTTAAGATTTGCACAACAAACATTTCTTCTCCATCACCTCAACTTACAGCATAAATATAATGTCCACTAAGCTAAATTCAAAGTGCACAGAAGTTTCATAGCAATCCATCAGCACAGAAAATAACAATAAAAATAAGCGGACATCCTTTTTCTGAGGGACAACGACCTTAATCACCTTTTCATTTCAGTAATGGAACCTCCATCTCATCAAGAAAGTAGAATGTAATAATCAGCTTCTTTTAAAATTACAATAAAAACATTATATTAATTGAACGAATATTGAAAGTAAGAGGGATTCTTTTTTCCAGATGCAAATTTCCTGTAAGCAATCTGTTCATAAGCCTAACCTAGGACTTAAAAGAATACAAATTTCACTATGTTGGGAAAAAGTCAAGTCCCTCTTAATGTTCTCTGTAGAAAAGCTAGAACGTGTAACATCTGAATCTTCACATTGTGCAAAACACAAAAAAGTTTTTCTGGTATTTGAGAGAGGAAAAGATAGTTAGTTTTAAAAGTGCATAAATTAGGGCCCTACAAACTAAACAGTGCAAAATTTTTGAAGACGACAGACTGGTTATTGCAGGAAAACACAACGGTTACTTTAGAAATAGAAGGCACAACTATTGCATTTGTTCTGCACTATGCCTATCAGCAACACTTACTTCATAAAGCCCTCAAATGCTTTTCCCTATGTTGCTGTTCAACAGCAAAACCGTGGTCAATGCACTGAATAACTTCTCCATGGTCAATGCACTGAATAACAGGAATTCAGACGCAAAGGGAAGTGAAAATAAGCAGTTGCATTTAACACAGATTTGAAGATAGCATTTATGTTAAAAGAAAAAGAATATGGAATTAGAAGTTAGGACTCATTTTGAGTTAAGTAAATGGTGCTTGCTTCATTCATCCCTCATTTTAAAAAGGAGATAGCTTCATGAAACTGAAGAGCCAACACTTTGAAGAACACTAACATTGCAACTACTTACTTTGTTTACTGGATTTTGTGGGTATTGTTAATTCTTTTGTTTCTTTCATTGAAATCTTCTTTCCAGCTATTTCATTATAGATAGCAGACAAATATTCTTCAGGGAGATCTTTACTGTCATTGATACCTCTATTCATTTTAATATACTGTTCTTTTGTCATTTTATTCTTAACCTGAAATCCAGAAAGAAGCTATTAATATCAACAAATGAGGCAAATTCATAGCAATTACAATGCTGCCTATAAAGCAGCCAAACAGATGAAAAGTTACCATGAAGGACAAAGCTGCTGATTCAGAAGCCATTTTTAAGTATCCAACATATGCAAGACTACATTGTCAAATCTACAAAATAACACAAGGTCATGTGGACATTACAACACTCAAACATTCAGTAGAATCCGCAGATCTATTAGACATACATTACCAAAAAAAAAAAAAAAAGTATTTTATCTTGTCGTACAGACCAAGCTATTTATTTTAAATATAATCCCATAGTCTGATAAGAGTTCGATACTCTTTCCAGATTTTGCTTAAATAAATGATGATGGCTAATCACTGCAGAAGTGAGCTGTATTTATGAAAATAAAGCTGCATTATTTTTTCAAACAGACTGAAATCAGGAGCAGATTTGTGTTAAAGTCAATGGGTAAGTAAGTTCTGGCTTTGACTGTAGGTTAGATCACTACTGTGAGTGCCATAATATGAAAGCAAATCCACACAATTCCCATTCAACACAGTAGGGAAACAATACCTTACAGAAAGGTCTAACCAAAACAACTGAAAAATCTCAACACTCCTGAAACACTATACTGTTACTTAAAAGATGCACAAACTTAAGCTACCATATTTCCTACACACTTATTGGCGCTAAACTGAACATCAAGCTTTTACAACTACATTGTCACGAAGCCTGAAAGTTAGACGTCTATGGATTACATAAATATTTTTCTGGCAACATACCTGTGGACTGTGAAGATCTGTTGTCAACATGATAATTGAGTAAGCTAAAACATATGCAGTATCTGCACTAGCAAAAAGAGTTTGCCTGAAGGGGGAGAGGAGAAAAAGAACAGCAAAATTTAACATATTAGGATTTTTTTTACTCATTATTCAGTTTTCCAAAGTTCTGAAGACAAAGTATGGCTTACCCTTGGTTACATTCTAAATATCTAGCAGCAAATTTCTCCATTAGGCGATCAATTTTTTGAGCCTCTCCTGGAAGACGAAATCCCTCTAGAAACATGCGCAGAGCTGAAACAAAATCCTTTCCTGAAAAGTCGTGTTGGTCTACATATGCATACATGACTTCTTTGTTAAATTTATCATTGTCTCCCAGGAACTCCCCAACCTGAGTCTAAAATAAGAATAGAAAAGACAAACTAGTGCATTTACACTGGAAAAAAAATAGTAAATAACAACAGAGTCATGCTGCCCATATGTCTCACAAAAAGAGAGGCCTGTATGCAGTTAACTAAGACATATTCCTGCTTCTCCTCTACTCTATTTTGGCCATAGATTCCATCATAATGCTCTTACATGCTCATACCTGCCTACTTTCCTCCTCCTCTAGTTTTACTCATGTACCATTTTTTTCTATTAGATGAATTCCACGTGTGCACAAGACAAAGTTAATATTACCAACGATTGCTTGTTCTCTGCTGTAATGATTTTTGTAGTTAGGAAACTTACCACAGGAATAAAAAGCTCACTAAACTCAACTTTATTCCCACTAGAGTACAGATCTCAAATAGTTGCAAGTGCTGCTCAAATATAAATAGCTGGTACTCAAATACATCCAAGCTGACCACTGTGAAAGCAACACAGTACAGTAAAAAATACCATGCACTCAGATAAAGATGCCTGTATATGTAAACTGAGGCTAAAAATGTCTTTTGATGGCCGATTCTAAGTTCTAATACTGAAATTTGTGACTTCAGCCACAGCTGCAAGCATGGGCATACGCAAGCCTTTCCTTAGAAAACAATGCAGGTGGCTACTAAGCATAATGGTGCAGACTGCCATTTCAGAAAGCTAAGTTTTTCATGACAATACCAACATGAGATACTCCCACCCTCCTCAGCCAGATATTGCAGGACCCTTCCAAGTCCAGCAGCAGCTGCTAGCTGTAAATAAAATCAAAGAACTAATCTAGATTAAGTAACTTTCCTTTGGGAGGCAACAAAAAAATGCTTTTCATGTTGTTGCACCATCTTATTTTTTAACCGTCTGTGAAGGACTGTTACTTCTGGCAGTCCCTTATTTGACTAAAGTACATAGAGTTTAGTAAGTTGCTTCTAGCTATACTGGCAACTAAATACAAGTTTTGAGTCAGCTCAAGTAGGTCAGTCTTTTCCTTTACACCTCGCTGAACTGCAGGATGCATGTAGTACAGGGTATAGCTCTAATGCATACTCCAATTCAAACTCCTTGAGCTTACAAATTTTAGAAGAGAGAGAAGTTTCCTTTTCTTCATTTTACAATAATGTTATACACTTTAAAACACTATCATGTGATTTGCAATTAGTATAAAAACATCAGCATGAGCAAAAACAACCATCAGAAAAACAGTTTTCTTACTGAATCTAATCTTTCCTCTTGATGCAAGAACTGAGCAATATCTTCAGGGGTAGTGCCAAGCATTCCTTGTTCTTGCAGGTACTGAATCCCCCTCTTTGGTTTCTTATTGAATCTGTACAATCAAGATCAGGATGGAATGAGAGTTAACCCTTTTACTCATGCACAAAGGCATGTTAAGCTTAAGTACAAAGATTCAATAATTTTGGATGAGGTATTGAAAATCCGTATTAAATATTTTTTCTTCATCAAACTGTGCATTAGATAGGAATGAGCTATTCCCTTCTCTGATTATTCCCTTCATCATTGGATGATTTTATGTTTTTTTCCGCCTGTAAATAGCCTCCTCTTCCTCTTTGCTACAGAACTGCCAGCATGGCATCCAAGCAGCTCCCAGCAAGGAGAGCTAAACACTACCATTTACTCTGGCGCTCGTGAAGAAAAATATATTCCACAGAAACAGCAAAGTCTTGGCTTGGAAAGGAACAATTATGCTCTGTTGCTTTTTGTTTCAATCTGTATGAAACAATCAAGAAATCCATGAGTTGTCTGTAAGAATGGAAACGTACAAGACAAGGAACCAGATAACTGAAAGAAACTGAACCCCTAAAGGACTAAGACATGTTTGTTCAGGATCTGAGAACTACACTACAGAAAACTTATTTTTGCATAAAGTGACCTCACTGAGGAGGTAAGGTGACAGCTGAAATCACACAGAAGATTCATGTCAGACTGCACTGAGAAATTATACTATCCTCCAGTTCTAATTATAACAAGTTAATTAATCAGAGGGAAGGATCAGCTTAAGCATATAGTCACTTTCATCAGTAATGTGTACACTAAAACAGGTCATATTCAACTGATCACATGAGTTCAATGTTCTTTTTATCCAAATATAAAAATCTTATTTTAGACAAGCAGGTCTGGAAAAAAAAGAACAAACATTCAGAGTACTCATCTTCTAGCTGTGAGGAATTAGGTTAACACAAAACACTGTTGACAGGCTCCAAAGGGGACACCATTCAGCACTCTTTCACCAGAGGTAGTGCTGTTACATCCAGAGTTTTTTTCCTAACACAAGATGAGTATCTATGAGGAGAAGGAAGAAAAACCCAGGAATCTTCATAGCTCCAAAAGAATCCACCCTCCCATGGGTGATAAAAGGGCACTCACAAGTCAATTCCTTGTTCTATTATTTCCTTTTGTTGCTTTAGGACCTCAAACTGCTCTGGGTTGTCAGTGCCAGACATCTGTGTGCTGTAACTGCCAATTCCTGAGGAAGCAGTAGAATCCAAGGAATTTAAGCTTCCATATCTGTTAATTGTCTCAGGGTGTTTGGTTTCATTGCTGTCCTGTTCTGTGGGTTTTTCTTGGCCTATAAATTGGAAAGGGTTACATACATACAAAATACATACAATGAAAAGAAATTAAAATCACAGGTCATTCTTCAAATCCGCTCTGAAGGCTTCTAAAACTTAATAGGGTTATCTTCAATGATGCTTTTGTTTTGGTTAGGAAAATAACAACAACAAAAATCACTACAACATATCAAGGAGGATTCTTTCAGTCCATCACATACCTGAAATTTAAGCCTTAAATTACAATTATAATTTGTAGGCACTTGGAAAAAAATATATGACACCTTAGAAACCCAGTTACACCTTTCCTTTTATTTTCAAGTCTGATGTTACTTTTGACCTGAAGCGAATCACACTATTCTAAGTTTTTGAAACAGAGCATCTAAAAGTGTTTATGATCAGACATGCCAAGGAGCTGGTGCTCCCAGTTCACAAAGACAGCCGTGCCAGCCACCTCTAAAAAGGTTATTACTTCACTTACCAACTTCAAGCGCTTAATCTGAAAATTCTGGCATAACCTTAGTACTTTTCATCTCAGGTCAGACGGAAACAAGATTAAGTTACTGATTTAGTTACTTCACTGCTTACAACATTGGAAGTTCTATAGCTATACATTAATAAATAAAAAAAATGCTCTCTGTCCAGCTTGCTTCAGTAGTAATTTAATTAATATGAAGTTAGATGAAATTAGGGGAGCTTCAAAGTAAGTTTTGTGATCCTTTTAAAATTAGAAATACAGAAAGTAACAGGATTTAGTAATTTTCAGTGTTATATAGCTTTCTAGAAATTCATACAATTAAGAAAAGACAACTTAGACAACTTGTTCAAATGACACCAATCCAAACTTACCAATATTTCTAACAAAGAAAAAAAAAGTTTATTCTCTCTCTTTTTTTAATGCAAGAGGTTTTACCAATCTGGACACTAACAGTATCAAAATACTGGAAAAATGCACTAAACTCCTGCAGCACCTCTTTACTAAAGCCAGAAGAAACACATCTCGTGTCTTACCAAGTGTTGTCTGAGAATTGGGATTTACATATTGATCCTTACTCCACTCCACCATGCATTTCAAGATTGATACTAAGCATTCCAATCCTTTTTTTCTCAAACTTAATTCCTAGAAAACATTTCAAAAGCAATACATTAGTGGAATGGAGAGTTTAGTCTTAACCTATCATGCCAAGAAACATGAAGCTTCATAAAGTTTGGTGAAATTTTTACCTGAACATTGGACATGCCAAGTTCTTGGCTACCCCTTCCTTGAGCAATCTTTGATAGGTCATTAACCAGCCTTTCAAATATATTTGCTGCATTTAAATCACAATCATAGTTCACGTAGATGTCCACTACGCTCTGGGCATCTATAAACAAAGTGACATTGTCAAACTTGGAACAAAAACTAGATCATTCAATGAAAGGCAAGTACAGTTTTGTTCTTTAGCATAAAAATGTAAAAACTAGAACCAAATGGTCCTTGATACCTGCACATATCCTTGTCAGCGTTTGTATAACCATCCATTTATGATCAAATGAGCTAGTAGAAGTTTCCAAGATATACAGGAAAATTTCTTTGAAGAAAACCTAACAAATATTCCAGGAAGAGGGAAAAAAAAATAAAACCTGTTACAAACACAGTCACTAACTTTGATGGCCAATATTCTGACATAATTCTGAAAGCAGTACTTTAGAGGTACAGGTGATAAAGAAAAAAAAAAAGGAGGAAAGAAAGAAATACAACTTATGCTTGATACGTTCAAATTAGGAATTCGAATTATTACTCATGTACTTCTGGAGTTTTGTCCAGCTGAAGAATTTGGTTTATACTCTGATCACTCAAAAACAGAAGAACCAGGAATGATGTGAAGTCCTGAAGGACACTTTAGCCTAACAAGAAGTCTAAGATGCTTTTACAGTTCATTTGGGATTTTGAAAGGAGAGGTATTACCTCACTACAAAAGATTTTCTCTACAAGATGATGGTATTATGGCACAAACATAACAAACAGCTGCTGATGCCAATTTAAAAGTATCGGACTTTCATTAGAAGGGAAAGGTACTGACACAAAAGAATCACTCCATGGTATTAGATTATTGGAAGAAGGTTACTGGTCAGGCACAGCATAAAAAATGCAGCAGGTCCATTAATAGGAAAGTTAGTCTTCCGTGAAAGAGGTATTAGTTTTCCCTGAAATCGCTTTAGTACAGATGCTTTCATTTGGAACAGACACTATTTTATCCCCTTTCCATTAGTTCCTCACCACATCCATTAGTATTATAGGCAGACTATTTCAGCTGAGCATGCTTAGCAGCTAGGGCAGGCTTTTTCTCACTTCTTCCCTAAGCAGCAGCAACTGCTGTAACAGCATATGAACTCAGAATGTGAACTGCTACATGGCATTACATCACCATCCTACACAGCATTACATCATCGTTCTGCACTTCTGAGAGCTCACCTCTTCATAGCCAGCTGTGGCTACCAAATCCACCAACATAATGTTTTTTCTAGAACACTGCCAACAGTCTCAAGCCATCAAGCTCCTCTTCTGCGATAGCAGTGTGCAAATATCCAAATATGTAACTACCCTTGCTTTTAATACTAGATACTCCCTTATACCACAGAGATTTTTATGCTATTAGCCAGGTAGAGATAAGCATAAAGCTAATTTCGCTTTAAGTCACATGTTTGGGGAAAAACAGCAACATTGATTTTTAAGCAACTTTGATGGTAAGCTATTTCCTCAAGCAAAATGCACTAGCAATAGTTCCATTTTATTGGCCTCTTTAGAGAGAAAGAGGCACACAGCACAATCCCAGTTACTAGTCTTAATAAAGAAAGCATCTCTACGAAACATAAGGAGTTCAATATAGATCAAAGACTTTCAAGCGCTTAAATATACTCAAGAGTACTAGACTGATTTTAGCCACAACTGTATGTAATCCAAACAGAGAAAGACATACAGTGGTGTAATATATACTCTCTGGAATCAGGAAGATAATTTTTTTCTGGTAGAGAATTTAGAAAAAGTCGTCGTCAATGGAGCAGAGAAAAAAGTTTCAAATATAAAAATTAACCCCAAATCTAAGCTAGAAGAGAAATTAGCTGGAAGGTCTGCATACTACGAAGACTCTTTAGATCTCTGTGCTTCTGAGACAGAGCTGACTTCTTGCTTCTGGTGTCAACTTTGGACAAGCGTATCTTGGAATGATCAGCTTCTCAAAACCACACTGATTATTTACATTTCAGATATTTAAAAATGCTATCTGTCACTATGTTACTTATTGCAATTCACGTCACAGAGCTGAGACTTTATTCTTAGCATATCGGAAAAGTAAACCAGAAAAGAGCTAATTATTTAGTTTGGTCAACTGAAAATAAGAGTTTTAAGATAGCTTATTCACAGTTATGAAAGGATGGTAATGGTAACTATAGCTAAATGATACTCCAAATCCCCTGATATCTAGGACTTGATTTGCTGCAAATATATTCATTGACCCATTTAGAAATACAGTTACAATACAATTAAGGTACGACTCAAACTATTTTAACTGTCAGAGGGCAGTGTTAGCTGAATATTTAAGTCAAAGGACCAAGGGAGGGTCACTTTCAACAGAATCTGAAATGATTATTTTAAAATATGCCACAAATTTCTTACACAGATGAAGAATGCAGCCTCAATCCCAAAATATATAGATTTTGCATATTATAAATCAGAGCATATGGCTCCCCTTACAGCTCCAAGACACAAACTGAATGTGAAGTTATCTACTTGTCTACCCACATCTTCTGAATAACCTTTAGGATCAGTAGCTGAAAGAAGAGGAAATGTTAGCTCACAACCAGAAAAAAAAAGTTTCTAGAAATTGCTGTGCCCTGTACTTTGTAATAGATTGATACTTTGGCAGTATCAAGCTTTTGGCTTTCATATTTGTGAGGAGGAAATGCAGCCCTGCTATGTGGTGATGGTCCTAATTTAGCATTTCTAGAAGCTGCTACAATAGTGTAGGGTATCCTATATCCGATTTTCCTCAGAAACGTCTTCATTTTCTGTTTGGAATTTGGGGAAAGGATGACAGCGATGGAAGCTCATCAAATTTCTGTCAGGGAAACCGGATTGCAATGCATTTACCACCTACACACTGACTTGTAAGCTCTGCGAACATACAGTGAATCCAACACTTTCTGGGAAGCAGGCTGTGTGACTGAAGAGCAGCTCGGCCCCGTCTGTCTGATGTGCTGAACACAGCACATGCACTACAGTCTTGCTGAGCACACACAGTTTGTCTTCAAAGTCTTCAAAATGCATCATGTTTTCAAGGCACATTCAATCAATCATCAAACCTGTATTTCTATCCAAGCTATGCTCAAAGAAATACTGGAAATCCTGTTGTTTCTTCCCAAAAAAGGCATCAAAATAACCTGGTAAGTGATCAGAACACAATACCCTTCCGACACGGTACTGGCAAAACGAGGTTCTTCCTCCAAAGCTGCCACAACATACCAACTTATACAATGACATCCATAGATGAAGAAATCCCTGAATTCAAGGTCCTTACAACAGCAACATTATCAACATTTCTCAGCATCTTTTCACGTACTTAACCTCCACACTTAGGCGGCAATCTGTAGGCTTCAGTATTCACATCGACTCCCAAAACATAAAACTACCAAAATGAACAGTAGGAACACATTGCACACACTACCACTTTATTCACCATGGAATTAAGATCTTCAACACATGGGACGCACAAGAAGGTATCCATGTGGTTCAAATGGACAGAATTGTTCCAAGAAGCTGCTAGTACCCTACAAGAAGGCCCGGGTCCTGCACTTCAGCCACAA
>NW_009190740.1:0-23970 GCF_000690835.1 Fulmarus glacialis
TGTTCTGGGTTTTGTTTAGGATTTTTTTGTGTATCCATAATTTATTAGCAAGGACCTTTCATAATATAATAGTGTGATTCTTAACTGAATTGACTAAACCTTATTAATTCTTCTCTTTACTTTCCATTTAATCTATAACCTTTGAAACATGTCCAATACAATTATTTCTGCAAAAACTAAAAAAAAAAAAAAGGAATTAAAATTATTTTAGTGTACAAGCAGTTGTCATTATGGATAATAAAAACCCCTGTAGGATAGTCCACTGTATGGATGGAATTAGATTTAAGACTGAAACTTTTATCTTCTAAAAAGAACAACTGAAAGAGCAGGTCTGTGAAAGAAAAATGATATGAAACAGTCTAGTTTGAAGTGAATTTTAGGGAAAAAAAAATATGAACAATGAGAAACTTACTTCAAGGAAAAATCAGTTCAATATCAAATTTATTATGATTTTCAGAAAATGGTAAGAAGAAGTAATTATGAATATGGGGAAAAAAAACCCAAAAGAAACCACAGGAGAATATACTGTTTAATATACAAGGACAAAGGAAACAATTGCTCACAATAAAATAATAATAAAATTGGAAAATATTATTTTTCAGGTCAAGGGGATTAGCTTGGAAGAAATCTTGAATATGTAAATGAACAAACAGAACACAAGGAATCATTTAAAATAGGAGTTTTGCTACAGCTTTTGTTGATACGTGGACTGTGAACTCAACTGTTATTTCATAAAGATACCTTAAAATAGTTGGGTATTTTGTCCCAGTGAAGACGAAGGTATATAAGTAGAATCACTGCTACAGCATACATCCGTAGGTTTCTCACAGTGAAATTTTACCATGACAACTCTGGGTATATTTATTGTTCATATAAATGCCAAATATATCTATAAACATTCTTTTTATAGCACATATTGGAATGTATTGGTACAAAACAATCCTCCCATAAAGAAATGGTCCTCAACACAAATTCTATAATCACTATCAACCGAAAATTTGCAGACACGAAGGTATATATTACTTGATGTTACTATTGTTTGTTTAGTTAAAAATGAGCTGAAAAAGACAGAAGTTTGTTCTGGTGTTCTGAGTTGTATATTGTGGTTCAATTAGCTCCTGAAAAATTGATTTTGGGTTACTTCTTGTAATTACAAAACATTAAGTTCTTTGGCTTTTTTCCAGTCGCCACAAGAGGACCTAAATTATTGAAGAAGCAAAATCTGAGGCAGCTATGATTAAAATATGCACAAATGCTACATAAAACCAAAAAGAACTAGTATTAGTTACTGGATACACACTTAAAAATTTTCCAAAATCTTAAAAATTTTCAAATCAACTTTTCCTTTCTTTAGATGATCTTCAGATTCCTACTTTGCATAAGAGCTCCCATGGAGAATTATACACCTGTTATTCAGCACATTTCCACTCATAACACATTGAAAACAAAAGAACAGTAGATTGCACAATGTCAGAGTTAACAGAGAAATGAAACGCCCAGTGACAGAGACTTAAAAGCAAAAAAGTGAATTAAATCCATATAAAGGAATAACCCATTAAAAAGCTACAGTACATTTTCAAAACGTTTAGAAGAGTACAGTAGATGTTTCTAAATGAGGTACCTAAAAATAACAATTAAGTAGTTAGTTCCCAGTGGAACCAAAATAAAACACAGAAATATCAGCTGTAAAATAAATACACATATATAAAAAAAAAAAAATCTGTAAAAGACCAGTCTTCAGTCAAATCCAAGCTATCAAAAATAAACACTCTTAGTAGATTTTTTTTAATATAACAAGAAAAGAATTAATATAATTTATCTGCAGAATTTTTAATCACCCCTGTCATTTTAGTATGTGGTTATGATTATAATTCAGTCATCTGTGCAAATGTTAAGATAGATTTTCTCTTCATTTTAGATACGGCATTCTGCAGGGCTTCTTGAGCATAGAAGAACATGCCCAATAACTGAGTTTTGTTTAGTTCCAGTTTGATATTTGTAATGCAGAGCTAGTTCTTTCAGTGCTAGAAGACAGAGTTATACTTATCTCTTCACAGGCCATTGAATATTTTACTGTGTTCCTCAATATCTTTTCGCAAAGATCAGCCTTTACTCTATATGACAGGCAGGCTGATTGGGACTGAAGTAGTTTGGAAAGACTGTACTGTGATGTCAGCTGAATTAGTATATATCTACAAAGAGATCAATAGGGAGGTGATAATATTTGTAACCTTTCTCTGCACTTGCTGGTGCTTCCGCTCTAGTATCACAGTTACTAGGCTCCTCTTACACATTTACCCTCTCTTGAGAAAATATCTATACTGTCATCTTAAATTAGGACTTAATACTTCACTTGAGTTCAGACTACCTTATGCTACTAGATTCTGCAAATAATCCCCAACTGGACCCTCACTGTCAGTCACATCAATGTGTAGACTATTAATTTCCACAGGTCTTTGTATGCAAACTCTTTGCTCCATACAGATCTAAATCCAATGATGCTGTGGTTCATTTTCACCTCCTTTTTTTTTTTTTTTTTTTTTCCCAGAACTTAAAATGAACTCTTTTTTTTGACATGATATCTACTATAGTTTCCCAGAGTAGGAAAAGTCCATTCCCTCTCTAGTGTAGACAACAGACTACTTAGGTTTTACATATTACTTACTCTTCAGCATTAGCATCAAAAGCAAAAGAACTCCCATTTCATTCTGGTTGCCACCTACAGGTTGTTCACTACAATAGTAGTCTTCCCAAAAAAACAATGCTTCATTTAGAAAAGGACAAGAGAAGAAAGAATGGGAATAAAACAGAAATTATTTTTCTCAATTTTCATCACTTGCTGGTTGTACCTAAAAAATCATAAGGATTGTACTTATTTCCAGTGTTTCCCTTTCTGTGAACATCCTGTTAGATATCTAAAGATCTTAAAAATAAAACAAAATAAACCCCTTACACCCTTTGAACAGCAGGGAAGAAATCAGGGAGAAGAGGGTTTCTAAAACTAGCAATTGCCAATCAGAGCTAGAAGGGGTACGTGTCCTTGAGAGCAGTAACAGCAGGGCTTCTCCATGCGTGAAGACAAGCTGGGAGCTCAGGACAACCCTAGCACAGACAGGACAGTGCCCGCTGATGCAGACACAGTCCCACAGCACCTGAGCAGGGTAGGCAGAGCACGTCCCATAGCAGCAACAGGCTCTGTCAACTGTCTATTGACCACTAGTCAAATACAAGGTCTCACATCAGGCACAAGGACAATCCAGAAAAGCCAACAAAGAGGACAGGGCAAGCAAGGAGTAATGCTGAACACAGGCTACCTACAACAAAGCTCAGAGCAGACTGGGTACGTGAGTCTGAGCTGAGAGGGAGTTCTTGGGCCATGATCAGAGGGTGTGGGTGGATAGCCAGCCAGGTGAGGCTGGCCAGAGTCATTAAAATATGCTGCTGCACTCAGGGTTCTGACAGCATGCCTCCAGCTGTCAGTACTACTTTTTTTTTTTTTTTTTTTTTAAAGTTAACATTTGTCAAGGAAAAATTCCTATTAAAGATTAGAATGACTGTTGAAAGTCCACCAATGCTAGTGACAACAGCAGCTGTCAAGGGAAGTGTGTATTAGTGCAAGCACAAGTGCTCCAGCTCTGAAGGACCCCAAGATTTCATAAACTGAATGTGGTTTGTATTTAGAGCAGTCAATGGATTGCTCTTTCATTAATTTATCCAGCCTTCCTTTGGACTCCCTGTAAACTTTAGTATCCATAACATCCTATAGTAACGAATTTCAAAGCTTATATGTTCCCAGGGGATTCAGCTATACATGTGAAACCTGGCTCCTACTCCATAGAAAGGGTCAATGACTATTTCTCATTAGCAAGTATTGGGACTCTGGAGCAACATAATGGGTGCTGAGAACGACATTCAAATTGTATATGTATCCTGAGATTTTACTTCAGGCCATCTCTAGTCTGGGTCCACAGAATGAACGTTCATTAGAAACTGGAGCACATAGATGGGCTCCTGCAGCACATCCTTCAGTTTACTTTCACCTGGCAGAAATGTAGTTTGCATGTGCTGTGATTGAAAAGAAAGCTTTAAGGGGACACAATCTTAACTTCAAACAAGCACCCTCCTATTTCAATCAAAAACACATATAGCCACACCCACTGAGAAATGCATCCCCATTTGTCTGCTGTAAGAATGTCATGATATTATAGACTTTTAAAATATCCATCTATCCCACTCCCTTCCCCCAGATTTTTTTGCTGGACTGAAGACTCCTGGCTTATTTACTCATTGTAAAGCACATACTCCATATTTGTTCATCCTTCTTGCCCTTGCCTGAACCTTCTCAGTTACACTATATCCAGGAAATAAAACTGTAAATAGCATTCAAGATATAATAAGTAAATCAGATATTTCTGGTCAGGAAGAGGGAAAGCATATACTTACACTTTGAATACCCTCCCAATATTCAGTACATCACAGGTTTCTTGAACCAAAACCACAAAGTACAATATTTCTTTATTACTTACTTCTTACCAGGAAGAATGAAGCAAAGATTTTCAGCCCTAGATGACTATAAGAACTGATGATATAGTTTTTAAGATATCTGCTGTCCTAGAACAGTTATTTCTCTGTGGTAAATTCTGGAATATTTTAAATTCATTACCAAAACACACATAGTCATTGTTGACCATGCCTACTAACATTATTTCTAGCATTCTTTTTATATCGTTGCTGAAAAGTCTATCTAATTTTTTTACAGAAGTTCAGTTTATATATTCCTCAATTAATTACTCTAACATTTTTTGTTCTGAAAAATTAGCTACAGCTTCCTCTAGATGAGGCGAATTTCTGTGGATTTCTTCTTTATCTTTTATATTTTCCAGTTCTATTTACAGAAAATGCCTATGTGTTGATGTAATGCCCAAGGGAACAAATAAACAATTTGCAGCAATATTATCTTTAAACTGAAAAATAAGTTAAATTGAATGTGCATCAGAAATTTTGTTCATGTCAATGCTGTTTTATTTTTGTCGTCAGTGAACAGAATGAATTCATTGCAGAAACAGCTAATCAAACCAATAAAACAAATCACTGACTACGTCAGAAGGCTCACTGTTTAAAATAAGATAGTTAAATAACAGCTTCTGATCTGTGGAGATTAAAATTTCTTTTGTTTGTTCATTGTTAAAGCACAGTCTGTAATCATTGCAACAGTGCAGAAGTATAATTTCTTTGGCATCTAGTCATTAGCACTGGTAAGAACTAATTGGATATTAAGCCAATGTTCACGACAGTGGAACTGCTACACATTTACAGAACATATAGGCATAATCATTGAAGAATCCAATGTGCTTCACTGTCTTAAAGTAATAATTTATTCCTTCTTTTCCAATTTTTGCCTGACAACAGTGTTGTAAATTAAAATAAAACCCAAATAAAAAAAGAAATCCAGTAAGTAGTTCATGGTCTTGATTTAATTTGTACTGAAGTAGAGTTAAAACAATATCAGCTAAACAAACCCTGTTTAATGAAATGTGATTTTTGGTAATGACCAGAAAGGAACTTGCAGAACTCTCATAGGAAAAACAGTAACAATTAAGAAAAATCATAGAATTCTGCTCTTCAAACCTATTTTCTAATTCCACAAGTAACTTTAAGGCCTGTAAAGGAATTTAGGTCTTCTTCTCTTAACTCTTCTCACTCTAATTCTTAGTCTGACTGTAGATTTTTCTTGTTTCTCAGTTTCTTTCAGTAGCTAACTATGTACACAAAGGGCAACAGATGTGTTAACTACTCCACTTTAGGCAACTCAAGCCTCTAACAGCTTAAATAGGGCTCTACATATCAACTTGCTAACTCTTCCATTGTTGAGTTCTTTCTTGGGCTGTGATAGTATTTTTTTCCTTGCAATCAAGAAGATTTTCTTGCCTAAACTGTACTGTTGTCATGAGGTACTGCAGTTTCAGTTAATCCACTTTTCCAGTGGAAAATTATTTTATCAAACAGGGAGACAAAAAAGTTGGATCTTGATCTCATTATCATCCCAGTTTCAGAGGTTGAAAAAATGAGGTGGAGACTGATTAGTGGTTCTGACTTAAAAATATAATAAAATATGACAGAACTGAGAGTATAATTTATTATGCAGTCATGCACAATAACCACAAGAAAAAAATATTGTCCTGATTACAGGATTGAGCTTCTTCCAGTTAGCCTTTTTATTAAAAAAAAAACAACAAAAAATCAGAAGAACCAAGAACAAAACATGCATGTGTATTGGGAAACAAAAATTGGGTAGAAAATTTTGATTCATAGCATTTTCAAATTGTTCTATAAGGTATTAGTGGTTCTTTTATATTCTTCCTATAACTTAAATATCTGTCACAGCAGATGAAGCAGCCTTTATTTATATGCAACTAGAGATTTGCAGTACAATTTGTTTTGCATAAAGCTCAGTACAATATTTTCTATCTTCATCAGAAAGATCTATGAAGGTTTTTCATCTGAAAGCTCTCTATAGAGATCTAAGATTCAAATGAAACAAAATATACCAGGATTTTTGATTACACTGTGTAGAATACTTCAGAGCACAATGTTAAAATTTATAGGGGAATTTTGTAAATATTTCAGAACAGATGTTGAAGAGGAAACTCGTTACACTTATTAACACTGTAAAAGCCTGTTTTTACAATGTTAAAATGTTACAATGGCCTATTTCAAACTGAATAAAACTATTCAAATAAAACTTTCATCCATGAGATTGTATAGGGCAAGAATTCATTTAATATAATGTACATTAAGCTTGCATTCAAAAGTGTCTCTCCTATCTGGATCATTTATTTTAAAGGTAGAAGTCTCAACATTTCCTTCTCCAGGGATTTTTTTGTCCTTTTATACTTCTTGGATTACAATTCTAAGTAAAATTGTATTGCCAGTCTACACAAATGAAGGTTAATTTTGAGAGATACAGTATTATTTTAAATAAACTTTTTACATATAGTTTGAACATATTTTGCCGGGAAAGGTTGGCCTTGAAGAATAACAGCTATAATTTCATTTTCTAAAATCCTTGTATTATAATTAGGGATAAATAAATAAAGGTAGACTATTTCAATGAACCAGCAATTTGCCTGCTGTAGTTACAGCTGGCTGGGATTCATGTTTGCCTGATATATTCCCACAGGTGGTTTGTCGCTGCTTGAGCAGAGACTGGCTTGGAGTAATAAACATGTAGCTAGAACATTGGTTGGAATTACGTAAATTCAAATTCAAACTCTCTGGGCAAAAATTTGTAAAGTCAAAGCTTGGGGTAAAACAATTCATTGGAACTAGAGAAAACAGCAAAGGGAGTTTTGGAAATAGAACATCTAAGATTTTGCACAGGTATTATTTTTGAATATTTTTATTATTTTATGAAAATGAACAATCTAAAGAATGAACAGAAAGTTAGACAATAATTGGAAACGCATAATAAAAGCATCCCAGCAACCAATTCCTGACCAAATTTTTAATTTCCCTTTCTTTTTCCTTTGTGTCTTGATGAAGCAATTAACTTTGTATGTGTTTTATCCATATACATTTTTATACCCATTCATTCATCTTTCATATCCATTCATAGACAATTGTGTCTACAATGGTACCTGCTTAACTTCAATGGGTTACTGTAATGCTTAAAGCCAAAATAAAAGAGATATTTACCTTTTGTACCTGTTAACAAGTCTACAGTAATCTGGTATAGTTATTTCCTGTACAGTTGAATAGTTATATTCTGGGAGATGATGCTGGTGTCTCTCTCTCTGGATCATTGAGAGAAAGTCTGGAATAAAGAGGAACATTTAATACCTTATCATAGAATTAATTTTAATTTTGTTTATTCTTGCTTTTAGAAGTAGAGATTCCCACATAGGAGACAAACCAGAACTATTCTTCAGGGTCCAATCAGATTTCCACTGAGCCTATTCATCGGTCTTCAACAGTGTCCAACTGCTAGGAAATGGTTAAAAAACAAGAGGAATATAAAGGAATTATTCCCCTGGGATACTCCTTTCTACAACCAAGTGAGACAGGTTCATGTCTATACCTTTACGTTTAATAACTAGTAATGAAACTATTTTCTTTGATATTCTTTAAAACTTTACACTTCTCTTTTCAACAGGTTTATTTAACTGGACACAATTAACTGAGAAGTATTTTACTACAAAGAAGTTTTTATGCTACTAAAAATAAAGAAAAATCCTTTTTCTGTTCACATGCTTCCAGACATTCAAATGGAGATGCCTTCAGTCAATATTCTAAATACTCTTCCCAGAATAGCGATAAATTCATCAGGATTAGAATAAGTAGACTTCTCAGAAAAGCATTTTTGAAAGCAACTAGAAGCAAGAGCATATGATATTCACAAACTGTATTTTTTGCAGAGAAGGTACATATACAAAATTTGAAGAAACAAGGAAGTATCAGAGGAAGCATTTTGCCTGGGACTAAACAACTTTGAAAATATTAATATGCAGCCAGAGAAATATCGCCAAACTAATATCAGTTTGGTGTTGGGAGAGGGCATTTCTTCCTCTGAGCCTGAGAGTCATAGCTTGATGCCAGGTCATGAGTGGCCAGTGTAGCTCTCAGGAGGCAAAAGCGTTTGGTGAGAAGCAGCAGAGGCTCCTGCGATCAGGGAGGTTGTGCTGGTTTTGGCTGGGATATTAATTTCCTTCATAGTAGCTAGTATGGGGCTATGTTTTGGATTTGTGACCAAAAGAGTGTTGATAACACAGGGATGTTTTCATTACTGCCGAGCAGTGCTTACACAGAGTCAAGGCTTTTTCTGCTTCTCACACCACCCCACCAGTGAGTAGGCTGGCGGTGCACAAGAAGTTTGGAGGGGACACAGCAGGGACAGGCTGACCCCAACTGACCAAAGGGATATTCCATACCATATGATGTCATGCTCATCATATAAAGCTGGGGGAATAAGAAGGAAGGGGGGGACATTCAGAGTGATGGTGTTTGTCTTCCCAAGTAACCATTATGCATGATGGAGCCCTGCTTTCCTGGAGGTGGCTGAACACCTGCCTGCCAATGGAAAGTAGTGAATGAATTCCTTGTTTTGCTTTGTTTGCGTGCACGGCTTTTGTTTTACCTATTAAACTGTTTTTATCTCAACCCATGAGTTTTCTCACTTTTGTCCTTCGGATTCTGTCCCCCCATTCCATTGTGGGGGAGTGAGCGAGCAGCTGTGTGGTGCTTAGTTGCTAGCCAGGGTTAAACCACGACAAAGGCTTAGGGAAGTAAAAAAATTCACATTCATTTTTAGAAAGAAGGAAATAAGGAGTAAGCTGTCTCTCTGCTTTTCATTTAGTTCACGTAAGGAAATGAGTGTTCTCTATTTTTCTATAGCAAGGAATGAACAAAAGGTAACAGTGAAACTTTTCAAGGAGAAGTGGAGGTATAGCTGCAAAATAAATTAAAATGTTGATATAGCATGGAAATGACAGAGAAAGGGAAGAAAAACCCAAGACAGTAGTTACAGCTTTGCAATGATATACTGTATTTTGATAAGACTTCACTGAGGTATTGTAAGACAGATGTCAAGCATTGGATTGGGCTTTCCAGTCTAATTTGCAACAGTATAAACCCATGACAGGTTTGTGTTCTCACTGCATATTTGAGCATATAACAGGTGAAGTTACAGTATAGCTGGATTCCTTCTTATCCTGGGAAAAAAAACCATATACTTTGTATATGCTCAGATGTGGCATTTTCACCCCACAAGAATCAATATATTTTATGTAGTCTTTTCTATCACCTTGGGTGCTCTTCCTATTATGTAAGCTACCTCTTTTTTTTTTTTTTTTTTTTTAGATTCCAGTGTACTCTGCCATATGCAGCTTTTCTTTTAAATTGTTCCGTTAGTCTTATTGTGAAAAATGTACATCAAATCTACAGTTGTAAAACTGACTAAGCAAGAACAATAGAAAAGCTTGTGTTCAATTAAGATGTGTATTCCAGGTTGCTGCATTGCTTGAAAACTGATGTTTCTCTCTTTTAGTAGTACTTCTTATTGAATGGAAAAAATACTATCTTAATTACATTTCCAGAACATCTAATTTTTAAAAGGAACAAGCAGTTACCAAGGAAAGAAATTTAAATTATTTAAAGTTGTTACTCAATATAAACGATAGATAGGATTTTCCCCTCTCACGAGACCTCTTAGCAATTTAAGAAAGTCATTCTCTTTCGCACTGAAGGCAGAAATGCCTTACAAAGCTGAGAAATTTGAAATCATAAAACCCTGATATGATCAGCGGAAGTGTTTGGAGTAGACGTATGATCAAATACATCAAATACAGTTATTTAGTCATTGACTGAGAAGAAGATTCAAGAGTATATCTCTATCCTTCCAGAGAACAAGAGACTTAAAGCTCTTCAAACTGAAGGAAATTTTTTGTACTGAAGATAGGAAAAACATAGGTGAGCAGAGATTTGGCTCTTAGTGGTTGCATCAAGATTGTGCAATAGGTGAAGAGCCCAGTAATTTATTTTAACTGTGAAACAAAACTCACACTTCTTTTTTATTCATGTCTATATGTAAGACGAATTAGGAGATAGGAGATGAAAAGCTGATGACAGATTTTGTGAGCTTCTTCAGTACCTTCAGCGATTACTTGTCATTTAAGCTATTCAATCACATAAGATCTAGGAATGCAGCCGCCCCATAAAAAACCTGCATTTGCTGGGACAATAATTTGTACTCAGGATATTCCTTCCATAATCAGCTTAATGCAGTTAAGATACCTTTTCCTCAATAACAGAATTCAACCTTACAACCTTCACGCATCTGTGCACTGACGTGTAGGTGTTGGCATCATCTTCTGTTCCTTCCCCAAAGGCAGAATGAAGTTAAATTGGTTAAGGGGATTTTATTTTTTCCTGCAAAGATTATCCCTATAAAGAATAATTCAATTTCAATAAATTATTAATTGGTGGACTAGAATGCTAAACAAACACAAACAGGATAGCTATATATATGCATGAATGTTGTGTGTATATACAAACACTACAGGAAAGTATTAATTTACAATAAGAATATTAATTTGGTACTGAAAGTACAAGTGTATTATTAGGCTTTTATACAAAATCTCTTCTGTACACATGAGCAAAGGAACATTAACATTGCAGACTCTTCTTTGCTTGTTACTTTATCAGATTTTTAGCTTTACAGAGAACTGAACGAAAATGTCTATCAATTAGCTAGATCTGTACTATGTGTTGAGTACTGCATCCAGCTCTGGAGTCCTCAGCACAGGAAAGACATGGACATGTTGGAGCAGGTCCAGAGAAGGGCCACAAAAAAGATCAGAGTGATGGAACACCTCTCCTATGAGGAAAGGCTGACAGAGTTGGGATTGTTCAGCCTAGAGAAGAGAAGGCTCTTATTGTGGCCTTTCAGTACTTGAAGCGGGCTTATAAGAAAGATGGGGACAGACTTTTTAGCAGGGCCTGTTGCAATAGGATAAGGGGTAATGGTTTTAAACTAAAAGAGGGTAGATTCAGACTAGATATAAAGAAGAAAATTTTTATGATGAGGGTGGTGAAACACTGGAACAGCTTGCCCAGAGAGGTATGTTTCCCACCCCTGGGAACAATCAAGGTCAGGTTGGAGAGGGCTCTGAGCAACCTGATCTAGTTGAAGATGTCCCTGCTCACTGCAAGGGGGTTGGACTAGATGAACTTTAAAGGTCCCTTCCAACCCAAACTATTCTATGATTCCATGATATAGAAGTTAGTGCTTTATTCATTAGCTAAATTTAACCAGAATACCTCCAACGTCCTAAAGAAAAAAAGTAAGACTGTAATTTCCTTTAAAAATGTTTTATACACAAGGAAGGTGGGAAACACACAAGGAAATGCTAGTGAGAAGATAAAGTGTGACAAAACTATGACTTCCTATGTAAAGTATGGAAAACATGGGCAGCAGAAGCTCTCTGCACTTTGGTCCTACTGCTGCTGCTTCGGCAGCTAGAAGGTGTAATCACATGCAAACTCTACTTAATCTCTTCAGCTGTTGGAAAGAGTTAGAGCTGTTACGCTTTGAGGAAGCTACACAAGCATCCCTACCTTCATGATATGGAGGATTTCTGGTAGGGTGGTACAAAAGTGGCACAGACAGAAATTTACCTGTTAAACAGCAACAGTCTTTGCAAACATACTTAAGTAGGGATATTTTAAAAAGTTGAAACAAATGCACATCCTTGCCTTGAGACAAAGCCTCACCTCTTTCCTCCTCCATCATATTCAATTGCCTGTTATAAAACAGGCAGTTTGCAACTTTGCCACAAAATGAGACTACTTTAATAAATGTAAAAAGCTGTTTATCCCAGGCTATTTCTCATAAACAGCAGAACTATCATTAACGATAATTAAAACAAATAAAATAAAATTTAAAAAAATGAGCCAGATTTAATTTGGAAACTTTACACAACAACAATTACATTATACAAACAACTCCTAAAATATTCTTAATCTGGAGAAAATGGCTAGAAATCTTAACTAGAAGCAGAAATACCTTTGCTAATTATACAATAAAGAGGGAGAATATCTGTGTCTTAAATCAGTGGATTCACAGAAGGGGAAAGGAACTCAAAATTCTGAAATTAAATAATAATTTTGCTCAGATTAACTTAAATTTATAAAATTGAGCCAAGAGAAATGAGCTTATAAATAATACTGATGGCTAAGCAAAGAATTAAATATTTGCACCTTGCTTTCCTTTCTATTTTCACTCTGTGACATGTCTAATATGCAACTCAATTAATTAATTAAATATATTTGGGAAATAACACAGTATTATTGATATTTTTCTATAAAGAAATATTCTAGCACAATAACTTCTGGTATAAAAATTGCTAATGCAATTACATTATATAATCTGTTATGTATAAAGTATAATCTTGCTCTGTTTAATGCAAACAATGAAAATTTGGCATACTTAACTGATGTGTGCAGATGTTGAATTTTTTCATTGTTTGATGATAAGTATCTGAATAGTAACCTCTTGCTATACCTCATCTAAATTGTGTCCATTAATTATTCAGTTTGAATCTTTCCCTGGTTGCAGGAGATGAGTGTTTTGTGAGAGAATTCTTTAAGTAAAGGAGTTTAGCCAGCATTTCAAATGCATTTGAAAACCAAATTTTCACTCAACCTCTCTGAGACAGTAGAGTAACCTGTTTGTCATCCTGGCAGCTGTCCTCACAAAAAACTGACTTGTGTCTTGTGCTGCAATGCACTGATGGCTGTGTACAATAATCTACTGCACAGAAGAATGCTGAAGACTGTATGCCTTGAGTTTTGACTTCAAGCAGTAAAAAGCCTAAGATCCTGCTGTCAGTTGTATACTCTTTGGTTGTATACTTTTTTCCTTCTTTTCTTTCTTTTCTTTTACATATGATAAATTAACTTAAAAACAGATGCAGAGGAAGCAAAGGTATCTGCAAAATCAGGTTAAATTTGACAAACAGTTTTCATCCAGAAAAGGAGAAAGGAGGACAAATTTTGAGAAGGTAATATTTTTTCGGTTTCATCAAGAGTTCTGTTTCATTTCAGCTCAAACAAATTGGCACTCTCTTTCCTCTCTCCAGAGCTTTTGTCTCTACTATTAAACTGAAAAAATGCCTTGCTTTTCCACTTTTAATGCTAGGAATATCTGTATAGATAGCAGCTGAAAGAATGAGATTCTTTCATTCCTATGATATTCCTGTACAGCTCAACGAATGAGATTATACCCCATTTTATGAACTGGGTGGGCTCCATAATACCTCAGCCAGACAATTCAAATTTTCTGGCATTCAAGCAATACTTTTTTTGACACAAAGTGTCAAGGCACACTGATATTATGGTTTTCGGTGAACTTTATGGACATACTAAAGACAAACTTTACATTTAATAGCTTTAAGACTGTTGTGGAATACTAATGCTTTAGCTTTTTCTTACGGTTCCACAGCAGACTAATGTTTTGCTTTACATAGATATGGTTGTATTTGAGTTTATTCAATGCTGCATCAACATTTCTACGTAAAATCTGCTACAAGTAGATGTTGCAGGATATTAGTGAAATCCTTTCTGTGTACCAGCCTCAATCAGTCCTACACTGAAGGATTACGGCCATTGCAGCAGTGCCAGCTCATCTTGGTTCTACAGAAAGGTAGTAACAGCTCATGCACCAACGTGGCTTCAATATCTTGTGACTTCAATGGAAAAATGTATAAAACCCTCAGAATCCAACAAGCTCCAACTTCTGGAGTAGTTTTGCAAGAAAACTCAGAACATTGTGAGCTCTCAATTTATTTGAGTCAAATAAATTTCTTAAAAAAGAAGTTTAGTAGACGGAACAAGGCAAGAAACTGAAAAGGCCAGAGCATGTTATCACATTGGAATGGCTCAGTGAAGAACAGAAATAACACACAGTGAAGAAATTCCTGTAGAAATTCTCCTTGCAGTATAAAAATGAAAGAAAACATCTAAAATGGCCTTAAGAAACAGTGCAGGAGTCTAAAGCTGTTAGTACCTCACAGAAGTCAAGTCCCTTTTTCCAAATCATGGGAACCATTAACCCCTCAAGAGAGATCCTAGTGTATAAGAGAAATTATTATAAACAGGACAGTGTTGAGGGGTTATAAAGGAAGCTGTAACGAAGTGTTCTTAGCATAGTAGCAAAAAACAGCACAGAAGAAGACATTATTTGCTTAATTTTCATTCTGAGTCAGACATTTACAATGCACAAAGTATCTAGTATAATACGGTATTACAGGGTTTTCATGAAACTTCCATGTACATTCTTGAAAAATGTAAAGAGAAGTGAGCTTGAAAAACAGATTTGAAAAATGAAGGACAAGAGCACTATATTTTGATGTGGGGGAAAAAAAAAAAAAAAGAAGAAACTCCAGTCAGCTATTAATATCAACTATTTAACTTCAGAACTGGGTCCATGAAATGGAAAAAAAACCCTAAGAATAGAATTCTTATATATGGTTCCATACCACAGAAAATGCAAGAACATGTCATTTGAAAATACAGCAAAATAATTCACTCATATTGATAAGAGGAATCTTTCATTTGACTTGGCTATCATCTTGAATTATATTATATTGCTTCTTGTTAAAGCTGTTTATTATTTCATATTCTACAAAATATGTTTTTAATCCTTAAAATGCTATTAAGCCTACATTTTGATCTACTTTTGAATCTCTGAAATATGAGAATCCACTTCCCTTCACTGAAATTCTTTGCTAATACATTTAAGGTACACAACTTCAAAATGACAAAAATGTGATTGATTCTGTCACCAACCTATATATCTACACATTTACAGCCTCAAAACTTTTTCTGAAATCTGTAATAAAAAATCATGTATTTACTAGTTGTATCTGAAAGTGAAATATAAAAGCTAAACTTCATTGGGAACACCCTGTATTATAGGGTGTAATAGTCTTACTTCACATATAATTCATATAATAATAAAAAATGACCTGTAAAACCTTGGATGGAGAAATTTAGCTTTTTCTTTTTTCTATTCAGTGATTGCAGTATTTTGTTGATTTTTAAATCATCTCCATTTCATTCAGTCACATTTAGAGCTTCAGGATAATTATTTTATATATCTTCAATGAGTAAATTATCTACTGCAATTTTTGTCTTGTAACAAAACGCAGTTATACCTGGTTTTATCCTATTTTATTTTCTCTGTTCTTAGAGGGTGAACCGAAGACACATTGCTGCTTAAAATTCATTCCTTAAATCAGAATCTTTAGCTTTGTTAAAGTCAACCACCACAATAGTAGTTCCTGTTCAGAGTAAGAAATTTTAAAATATTCTACAAATTTACTGCTAGAGAAGACATTCTTAAGCAAAGAGGAAAGGAGTGGTTCACAGTGACCTCCAGAATGTGAGGATTTTGGAAAGAAAACAGGAGTAGGATTATTTAAGTTTGAGACAGTGCAGAAAATCCCTGCATTACCCTGAGCAGACTAGACAAAGCTGATTCCTGAGAGCTAGAACTCTTTTACTGGGGTGGCGTTTTGTTACAGTCAATGCAGTACTGGAAATGGACAGGTAAGAGCTTGCAGCAGACCAGAAAAGCAATTGTGCATGCATATATGTGTGTCTAGGAATGTGCACACACAGACAAATCTGCATGTGCCTATCTCTGTGGTGAAGAGGCAAAAAAGAGAGCATAGATTATTACAGGAAGCAAGAAGTGTAATCCCCCCCAAAAGTTAGAGGACTGCTGCTCTGAAGGACTAGACCCAGAACAAACATTCTGAACACATCACTGTTAATTACTGTATTATTTTCTCCAGAGTGACATTTAAGCAATATGACAAGAATGACAAATAGAATTACAATACGGTATTAGAAAAATAAAATTTTCCTTGGAGGAAAAAGTTCAAGGCAAGTTTTGCATGAGAAGTGAGTGTTAGTTGTCAGAAACCAGTAATGGGGATGGCAAGATATATACGAGCCCAGAAGGGAATCTCCTGCACTCTGACTTACTGTTTGCTAACATAAAACCTATAATATTTCTCTGAAAAACTTTCATTGCATTTGTTTTGATGTGTTATTAATCAGAAAGTAGTTAAATGCATCAATAACTTGCTTTTTACTGAAAAAAAAAATCTACTATCTTATTCTTTCTGAACTTAGTCTGCTAAGATCTTGTACTCCTGAAAACACTTGAAAATAAATTTCAGAATATGTCCGTGTGGTCTGGATTCAGCAATACTTTTATCCAGTTTTTTGGCTTGCTCTGTGCATTCAGTTCTTGATGTGAATAGTGGTTCCCTGATCAATAATCAATATAAATTAAGATTATATGAAAAAATGCAGACAAATATTTATGTGTTACTTCAACACATTATACAAAACACTTTTGAAAACTCAAATTCAGGAGCCATTACTATACTATATTGTGACAGGGCTTATTATGAAGAACATTACTTCAAAGTGACTCCTAAAGATTGTCGTATGATGCATACCATCTGTTGGTTCTTGTTTGGCTTGGGTTCTTTTTGTCTGATTTAATTACAGCAGAATGCACCTTTGCTCTGTGAGATTGACAGGTAGAATTTGTATCTGAATGAGAACTTTTCCTAAAGGTTCAGAGGAACAAAAGAAACAGACCACGCCTTACCATTGCTTTTAACAATGTGGAATATACTAAAGGGAAAACAAAAAAGAGTACCACACATGGACAGATATGTACAGACAGTTGTGGGTTTTTTTTTCCTTCTTCTCCTTCTTCTTCTTCCTCCTATTGTTGCTGTCGCTGAGAAATGATGAAAGGAAGTAGAAACCCAACAGAGTAGGAAATATCCAGCCTGAAATATTCTCATGGCATCTGAATCTCTCTCAGTAGCCTGAGTAGATGTTATTCTCTGTTCCGGCTCACAACAAGAAGCCACGCTTGAAGGTCCCTCCTGCTTGCTCTAGGGATATTCCAGGGATAGTGTGCCTCATTCACCTGCAAGGCTGGGGAAACATCTTTGCACATACTTTTAGTTTTGCACTTGTGTGCCAGGCTGGTAACAGCAGATGTTCTTTATAACGTGCAAGGAAAATATGAGTGATACAGAGATTTCCTGAGGCTGGCAAACAAGGAGCAGAGCACACACAGAATTTTGAATGACTGAACAGTTTTGCTGGAACACATGCTACATGCTGGTGAAATACAGTGCCTTCTTTCCTGGCAATTTTTAATTTGACACCTTCGCACTCTCCACCAGAGTCTCAGCCTCCTTCATCCTGTCCATAGCAGACTTTTCACCCAGCCACATGTAGTTGTCCCCACTGGTGTCATACTGAACTTTTTCTGATGCCCTTCTCCTCTTATTCTGGCATCCTGACTGACTCAGTTCCAGTCTTCAGTCTTACCTTTCTAATCCTAATCCCATCTCAGTGTTCATTTTCTCTGTTTTCAGTCTGGTGGCCAGCCAAATCCATGTCACTCTGACAGTCTTCCCGTTTGCATCACCTCTTTGTAATGGCCAGAAGTGACAAGGTGTAAGTAGGAGGGGGTTACAGCAGTACCCTGTGTGGGAGAAGGCCATGAACTGCCATATGCTGGTCACAAAGGGTGACACATGCTAGAGCAGGGACACCCCTGAGGGACTGTGGCTGAGGGTCACCTTTGCCGAAGCTGGCACACAGTGAAAGACTGCAGCCCACACCAGAGCAGGGATGCCCATGAGGTACCATGGCCTGTGGGTGAACCATGCCCAAGCAGTGACACCCCTGAGGAACTGCAACCTGTGGGCAACCCATGCTAGGGAAGGAACAGACCTGAGGTACCACAGCCTGTGGGCAATCTAGACCAGAGCAGAGACACAAAAGAACAGGGTGGCAGGAAACCATTAAGTGTAGAGTGGCAGAAAGGAACCATTACACCCAGAGTGACCAAACACCATCTCATGAAAAAAAAAGCAAAACATGGTTATGCAGATCACATTCTTCTCCTACGCCACCCAACGCCTCCCTGAAAGAATTTTGGTGGAGAGAGTGTAACCCGTAGTGAACGTATGGAAACCAGAGGCTATGAAGGGAGGAAGATAGATGTTATATAAGTATTTCTTTAATTGTTTGTTATTCTTTTTCTCACTCTCTGAGGCAGGGATCAGAAGTTTGTGTCCACTGGCAAGGAATTAAGTCAAATAAAATTACCCTACTTGAGACTATTTTGCTGGCAACACCGTACGATGCTGTAAGCATACCACCCACATCTCACCATATATTCTTAGTTCTTTTGCCTTGCCAGCTCTGTCAAAGTCTCCTTTGGCCAAACTAATTTATTTTCCCAGCCAACCTCAGCCTTCAAAGCCACTATAAGCCCATGTTCCTGTTACCCATTTTGACCTGTCTTCCCTCACTCAGGCCCAAATATCTCCTTTTAATGCCCCATTATGTCATCCATACCTTGGTGGACAAAACTTTTATTCTGTCTCTTGATACTTTCTTCAATGGGAAGTGTGGAAAAGAGAGAACAGGGAGCACAGAGCAGACAAGTCACACAGACTTTTTTCTATTGGCCAGCTCTGGACCTCAGGCTAACACTGCTTCAACATGAAAGATCAGTAATTGCAAGGAAAATGTTCTTAGAGTATGGCCAATGCAAAGAAAATCTTTGAAGAATTAAGCAACAATGCTCTAAAAATTGGTACTGAGCATCTGCAAGCTATTTAAAATCAAAATGTTAAGGCTCTACTCCCAGTTATAAAGATACAAAGTTGTTTCAAATGATTTCAAGATTTGGGGTTGGAGGGTCAGAGGGTGGGGACTGACTTTTTTAAAATAAATGTTAGATAATAATAGTAATCTTTACTAAAACATCTGACAGAAAAATCAAGCCCAGATGGTTAAAGTTCAGGAAAGTTAGAAGCTAGTGTAAAACCAGCATGTAGCAGTTTATACTGAGAAGCATTATAACCTCAGTAATAATTTGTACACCTGTTCAACCTCAAATATCTGTTACAATAAAATATAGCAGAGCATTATTTTTTTTCAGCAGAAGAAAAAAATGTCCAACTTTCTTGCAGAAAGAAAAGTAAGCTCTGTGCCAACTGTTTGATTTATACAAGTTTCCCATGCTATTTATTAGTGCAGTGCTGTGCCAGTATTGGCAGGTTTCATGCTGCCTTCAAGCTTGCAGAGAACCTTGCCAAGAGAGCCTAACAGTTTGTTCAAGTAAGTAATATTATATGCCCTGGTTATTCTAAACGTCAATGATATTTTCAAGGTCATTAAATTATTTTTGAACAATTCTAATAATATATGTATATATTCCAATACATTCACTGTAAAGCTATCAACCATAAGTTTTATAAAACTTACGTTCTTATTTGTTATCATCTTTACTGCCAAAGCAGGAAATCCAGAGGTTAGGAATTCAATTCTGGTTAATATCCCTTACATATTTTTTTCTGCACCTACATTAAAATTCATAAAAACAATGTCTGACAACACTGCCTTTGTTACTCAACTCCCAGTTTTAACATTTTCTGGAGTTACTAGACTGTTGCAGTATTTCTGGAAGGTGTAGTAGCATTTCAAACATTACCATAGTTTAGTGAGCAAAATATTTACAAGGAGCAGCATGGTTAGAGGATATATTTTATTTACCTCGATTTCTATGTAGTATCAACCATTTCTGCATGTCTTATCTTTTGAAAAATTTACTGTAAAAAAACTTGTTACTATTAAAATAGTCCACACTAGGACATCCAACATAATGACAAGAAATTTCCTCCATGGTCTTCTAAACAGTCTACTTTCTCTGTCTTTCTTCATTAGAGAATTTCTATCAGTACTCAAGAGGAATTTTCAATTTGAATGCTTTCACCTGCAACACATTTTACATGTCTCAGGAACTACAGAGTATTTCCTCTGTGATAGTGGTAAAAAGCAGCTGGCTTTCAGTGCACAAGATTATCAAGTGTATTTTACAGGAATCTATCAGACTTTATGCTGGGTTTTTTCAAGCTCTAACCTCAGAAAGGATATAATGCTTGTGAACGTAAAGTTCTCACCAAGAAAGAAAGAATTTCCATGTCAGAGTGCTGTTAGAAGACTGTTGAAAGCTGAACCATAAGTGAAAAGACCTCAGTGGCTGAAACAGTAGTTCAATACCAGGACTCAGACAGGTAAAAAGACACTATAGCAACCACCAGTCTACCATTCAGTTAATGGTTAGGTGGCAAGTTCTCTTAAATGGATTGAAAAGGAAGAAATCAATTCAAACTCCCAGGATATTAAAACATTTGTGTGTGAACATTTGTAAAAAATTGAAAGGATGGTGCCCAGTTTTCATGTCAATTCCACTTTGGTAAATGACTCAGCACATTTGCAAAACTAGTTTTACCCATTACAGCTGATCAAGATTTCCCCAGTAGTAATACAAACTTTTTAATTATTGCATACACTCACTTACAAAATTGCCTGTGGCTTGAGAGGAATACACATTCCAAAATCCTGACACAGCAAACAAAGTTTGACAGAGGAGGACCTTTTGCAATCAAAGGACCTATGTAGGAAACAAAACTTGCTGAAGCCACAGTTTGATCAAAGGATTTATAATATGGCTCTTCATAGTTGGAAGACAAATGCACATCTGAAATGTGATGAATTTTAGTACAATACAAGCCATTTTTTAACCACTGATCTGGCAAGATAATATGTGCATAGACAATGTATATTACGCATCTGCTGCAGCTGACAGAAAAACAAAGATAGTTCATGAATATGTACTGCTGGGAAATTTGATTTTTATTCTATTTTGAAATCACAAGCTTGCTCTTTCTTTGCCTTCAAAAGATTATTTTTATGATGTGAATTTCCATCAGTTTCTTAAATCTAGATTTACTTTACTATTCTTAAGCTTACCAGAACTATTCTGCATTTTAAAACCTACCTTCAATTATCTCATTTTGAAAAAAAGCAAAGTCATCTTAAAAGAATGCATTGATATGCCTAAGCTGAACCATAGTTCCTTGCAATTTTGTATGGTATCAAAGAGATACACAGACCTGTTTTATATCTAGTTTTTAAGAGAATAGTATTAACCAGTCACAAAGTCTTGCTTTTCCTTAACTATGAAGAAGCCCTGAATATGCAAATATACAAAATATACAAATATACAAAAAAGGACTTGTAAGTCTGAAGGCAGATTAAGTTTTAGTTTATGTTCACAAAAGGGCAATTCTGCCTTTTTTAGCTAGGTTGTATTGGTAAGACACCAATGGTAAGACACTGAATTCTTCTGATATCTAGAACACAGACATATAGACTGTATTCCTTGTGCAACATAAAGTAGCCAGAAGCCATCAGCTCATCCACAGAAAATAAAAACTTACTCCTTACTCATGCAGATAGTCTCTATTCAGTTAGAGCATGCCAAAGGCAAGGTGACATAAAAGCAAAATAAACCCAGAAAAAAACCCTTATATTTCACAGGGTTCAGGAAGTTTCCTTAGTAAGATTATGTCAGTAAGCAAAACTAGTCAACATATTTCTGATGCAATATATTTCCTCTTTAAAAATGTCAATTTAGTGGAATCAAAATACATGACAAAATTTCAAAAAATATATATTTATGAGACCAGATTTTTTCATTTTGACTTTGTTGTGTTTGTAATACTAATGGTATTATTATACCAAAGAAATTGGAGCAGTGAAATGAACTAAAAAACCAGAATGTCAGGACCTTATGAAAAGTTAAGAATTACACAGTTTCAAAATATTTCATTTCATGAGAATATTGTTGGTCATGAGGTTTAATCTACATTTGGGGAAAAAAAGTCTTATAAATTTCGGCTATCTGCTTTAGCAGGGATTCTTGTGTCTGAGTGATGACATAAAAACATGTATATATATGTATATAGTTTATTTTCAAGATGCAATTTATAGTTTATTTTGAGAAAGGTTGAGTGTATATAACTGGAAAAAAGATGATGCCTGTATGCTGTTACTAAAAATCAATCAGCCAACCAAACTTTAGAACCCAAGCATAGCCTTGCTCATTCTCTAAAGCAGATCCTATACCTTCTGTAATCTGTTTCAGGAAGAAAAGAGAAGAGCCCTTTAAAATGTATGTGTACACATAGTATAATTACTCACACAATTACATCACCTATTGCAAAGCATACTTTCAAAAGCACAGTCTTTTCCCTGGAAAAGTGAGGTCTTCTTTAACAGCACTAGGAACTAGTTAATGGCTTTTAGCTAATATGTTGCCTAAGTGGGAAGGAATTAGTGAAAAAGACCACTGACTAATTATAGATGCATTTGGCATAACACAAAATAATGTTTCTCTAGCTCTTAGCTGCATCAAAGCTCAACTGTGGATACAATCTACCATGGCAGCAATTGTAAGGGAAGGTGATGAGGGCCCGCTGAAATTCAAAAGATAATTTGGGATAATGCAACTACATTTAAAAGGGAATTCCAATCTTGGTGGCATCTAGTCAATTTTACTCATCACCCCACTGACAGCAAAGTCACAGCTTTTGCTTTGACAATATGCAATGCTTCGGTATATACCATACACCCAATAATTGCACTGGGATTAAATCACAATGGAATTGTCCTCTATCCATTAGAACATAGAATACCATTAAGGCCCAGACATTTGTCTTGACACCGAATGAAATGTTTGTCATTTTAAAATACATCCTGATGAAACCCCTGAAACTGCTGGAAATGGATGTGTTTGTATGAGAACTCTTTATGATTCTATACTTACAGACAACACCGCCGCAGAGACATATAAACACTCAAATATTTGTATTTGTATTTGTAATTTTACCAAAATTATGGGATGTGACTTTAACTATTCAGCTCCTATTACAACCCATCAGCTGTTACAATTGAACTATACGTCTTATCTAGATTTACTACCTACCTCCATTGGAATGAATCTTACGTTGATAAGAAAACTGTTACAATATGATGACCTGAGTCAATTGCTAAAACTAATTAGAAACAGTGGACAAAGAACTCTGATTACCGTCCATCTTGATGCAGAAAAGATACACCATGTCCTAGAAAGATGGAGAACATCACTGGTGGGACACCTTATTTGGATGGTCACCGACAACTACAGGAACCTTGAATGGGATGTTACATCACATCGTAATTATACTAATTTCTGCTGTATTATGCTTGCTGTTGAACATTGTTCTATATGTTAGAGTGTGGAAAATAGCTAGACGGGTGGCACTGTTACCAAAACCTCCTCACGTATACAACATTGCTTAATCACATTTAACAAAACCTTAGTAATGAAGTAGACCAACCAAAAATTTCCCTGAAATTACAGTTGGAATATGGCATTGATCTGTTTATATGCATAGAGGCAAGAGACAACCACAATCCCACTCTGTGATAAAGCTGGATTGACTTTAGTCATGGGGTAGATTATGGTGGTGCATT
>NW_009190740.1:23985-34228 GCF_000690835.1 Fulmarus glacialis
CTGCCCCACTTCAAGGTCTACTCCATGATCTCAGAAACTCCCATTAAACCTTGGCCTTGGTGTAATGAGTCAGGCAGTGAAGTGTCCCTTTACCATATCAAGAACTCTTGCATAGCTGTGGTTGGGGAATGTACTGATCGTACCAGAAACTTCCACTGCCTGCCCCAAGTGGAGGACGAGAGCGGGGATAATTGTCATCCCCTGATACCCTTATCTGAGTCATAGCTCAAGTGGAACGATACCATTGTTACTGAAACCTTGAGAGTTTTGACGGATGACTAACGACAATCATCTTGTGACCCTATAAACAGCGGTCTCAAGTGAGGCCCTTTGAGCTCTCTTAGACCACAGCAGGCTGTGCCCAGAATCTCCTGAGTGGAACGCTTCTCAGAGTTCATGAACTCTTGAGTTTGCGATATTCGGAGGACCATCACTAACTGGACGTCCCTGACAGAACCTGGGCTGCAACACTCCTTGGCCGAAACACTCCTTGGCTGAAACACTCTTCGAGTCTCAACCTTCACCTGTTTAGAAATACCAAGACATTTGACATGAGTATTTCACTCAACTAGAGGGGAATTTTTAACAGCTATACCTTTGTATATTTATCTATTTTTTGTGTCTGTGTGGGTGTGTGTGTGAATTGATGGAGGTACCCGCTAACAAATATAGTCTGCTAAAATCTTATGATCTATCTTAAGACTGGGAATGAACCTTAGACTGCTGCTCAACACATATGATCCTTTAGATATAAACCGTTGACCAAATCTGGGACTAAAGGTGGATCCAGCCAGGTCTACTCTGAATCTCGTGACTCAACAGAAGGGTTTCTTTACCCTTTTTTGTATTAGATATAAACCGTCAACCAGGTTTGGGATTAGGGGTAGATCCAGCCGCACCTAGACTCCTCTCCGAGAAGGAGTTTAGAAAGCAAGGGGGTCTACTCTCAACCTCGTGACTCAATGGGAGGGTATCATTACCCTTTTGTATTAGACCTATACCATTGTCCAAGTCTGAACTAAGACTGGATCTAGACGGGTCTTCTCTGAACCTCGTGCGTCAATGGGAGGGTCTCCCTTAACCTTTTCGTCCTCAGCCTCTGTATAAATCATTCCAACCCAATTCTAACACAATGTCCTGGTTTTGGCTGGGATAGAGTTAATTTTCATCCTAGTAGCTGGTATGGTGCTGTGTTTTGGTTTTAGTATGAGAATAATGTTGATAACACACTGATGTTTTAGTTGTTGCTAAGTAGTGTTTATGCTAGTCAAGGACTTTTGAGGTTCCCATGCTCTTTTCCTTTGTATGCTTCATATGGTAGTAAGTGATAGAGTGAACCTTGCCATTGAACTCTGTTAAGTCATGCTTTTATAAATTTTTATTAAAATCACTTTCTGCTAATAGCTTTGACAGTGGTTCTTTAAACAGCCTCTAAACCACTTATTCGCGACATTCAGCAACAGGAATCCCCATGAGCAGAACCTGAAAGAGAGATAAAATTGTTAGGAATTATTTTCTAAAGATCATGAGGTTTTCATCAGTTAGCCTTGTGGATAATTTTTCTTTACTGAAAAAACTTGCTGCTGAAAGAAAGTTTTTTACAAGAAATGGAAAAATGTATGAGGGCTCACCTTCTAACAAATCTTCCAATTATCATAATTTATAGTGTCAGTTTTGTAGTTCTCTGTTTTCTTTTAAAAGGCAATAGCGAATTTTTCTCCTCTCCTGGATCAGAGACATCTGATAAAAATTGTGATTTAGCTCCAATTAGAAGTAGAAAAAGATAATTGTTTTCTAGCAATGTGATAAAATAGAAACATTTTTCTTATGTTTGTGCCAGGAACACATTACTACCAACACTTGAACTCCAGCTCCTATTCATGACCTCTAAGCGCATGTTAATAACAAAAATATAAAGCTTCAGAGATGCTGTTATTCATAGAATAATAGAATCATAGAATGTTTTAAGTTGGAAGGGACCTTTAAAGTTCATACAGTCTAAACCCCCTGCCATGGGCAGGGACATCTTTCACTAGATCAGGTTGCTCAAAACCCCACCTAATCTGACCTTGAACATTTCCAATAATGGGGCATCCACAACTTCTCTGGGCAACCTGTTCCAGTGTCTTACCACCCTCATCAAGAAAAATATTTCTTCCTTATGTCCAGTCTAAATCTACTCCATAGACTAAGGGAATGATATCTCTGTGTGTATGCACATATATATATATATAAAAAGAAAGAGTGGTGATTAATTGAAATGTATCGAAAAATGTGAGACCTCAACATGACGTAAATGGTATAGAATAAGGGGTGGATACTGTCCTGGTTTCAGCTGGGATAGGGTTAAATTTCTTCCTAGTGCTGTGTTTTGGATTTACTATGAGGAGAATGTTGATAACACACTGGGGGTTTTAGGTGTTGCTAAGTACCCTCCTAGTCCAAGGACAGCTCCCATGCCTACTGACTGAGCTAGGTAGAAAAGATGGGAGGGAACATAATCAGGACAGCCAGCTCAGCTGGCCAATGGGGTATTCCACACTATGTGACATCATGCTCAGTATATGAATGGTAGGTGTGATCCAAGAAGTACCAATTGCGACTTGGTTATCAGTAAGCACGAGTGGTGAGCATTGTGCATTACTCATTTTGTATATTCTATCATTATTATTATTATTTTCCCTTTTCTGTTCTATTAAACTGTCTTTACGAGTTTTTCTCACTCTTACCCTTCCGACTCTCTCCGGGTCCCACTGGGGGGTGGGGGGAGTGAGCGAGTGGCTGCGTGGTATTTGGCTGCCTGCCAGGTTAAACCAGGACACTTATGTCCAGTCTAAATCTACTCTCTTTCAGTTTAAAACCATTGTCCCTTGTCCTGTCATTACATGCCTTGGTAAAAAGTTTCTCTCCGTCTTTCTTATAAGCCCCCTTCATATCTTGAAATGGCATAATAAGGTCTCCTTGGAGCCTTCCCTTCTCCAGGCTGAGCAGCTCCAACTCTCTCAGTCTTTCTTCACAGGAGAGGTGTTCCATCCCTCTGATCATTTTTGTGGCCCTCTGTGGACCTTCTCTGAAAGGTCCATGTCTTTCTGGGGACCCCAGAGGAGGATGCACTACTCCAGGTGAGGTCTCACAAGTACAGAATAGATGGGGAGAATCACCTCCCTCCACCTGCTGGCCATGCTTTTTTTATTGCAGCCCAGGATACAGTTGGCCTTCTGGGCTGCAAGCACACAGTGATGGTTCATGTCCAATTTTTCATCCACCAGTATCTCCAAGTCCTTCTCCGTAGGGCTGCTCTCAATTAATTCGTCTTCCAGTCTGTACTGATATTGGGAATTGCCCTGACCCAGGTGCACGACCTTGCACTTGGCCTTGTTGAACTTCATGACGTTCACATGGGCTCACACCTCAAGCCTGTCAAGGTCACTCTGGATGGCATCCCTTCCCTCAAGGGAATCAACTGCACCACTCGGGTTGGTGTCATCTGCAAACTTGCTGAGGATATACTCAATCCCACTGTGTTATTGATGATAATACTAAATAGTATTGGTCCCAGTACAGACCCTCGAGGGACACCACTTGTTACTGGTTTCCACTTGGACATTGAGCTATTGACTATAACTCTTTGCACTCAGCCATTCAGCCAATTCCTTATACATTTAACAGCCCACCCATCAACCCATATTTCTCCAATGTAGAGGTAGGAATGTTGTGGGGGACTGTATCAAAGGCCTTACAGAAGTCCATGTAGATGAGATGATATCTGTAGTTTTTCCCTTGTCCACTGATGCAGTCTTTCTGTTGTAGAAGATCACTAGGTTAGTCAGGCATGATTTGCCCTTGGTGAAGCCATGTTGGCTGTCTCTAATCACCTGCCTGTCTTCCATAGTCTCAACATACCTTCCAGAAGGATCTGCTCCATGATCTTACCAGGAACAAAGATGAGGCTGACTGGTCAGTAGTTCCCAGGGTCCTCCTTTTAACTCTTTTTAAAAATGGTTGTGATGCTTCTCTTTTTCCAGTTACTGGGGACTTCACTTGACTGCCATGACTTTTCAAGTATGATAGTGGCAACTTGGTAACTACATCAGCCAATTCCTTCAGGACCCTGGGATACATCTTGTTGTGTCCCATAAATTTGTGTATGTTCAGGTTCCTCAGGTGGTCTTGAACTTGATCTTCTCTTATGATGGGAGGGACTTTGTTCCCCAGTCCCTACCTTGAGGTTCAGGGGCTTGAGAGATGTGGGAAGAGAGATTAGCACTGAAAAAAGAGGCAAAAAATTTGTTGAGTACCTCAGCCTTCTCTATGTTGGTTGTCAGCAGTTCCCCCGTCAGGCCAGGTACATTTTCTTTAATCTTCCTTTTCTGGTCAATATACCTGTAAAAGTCCTTCTTATTCTTTGCATCTCTTGCCAAATTCAGCTCCAACTGTGCCTTAGCTTTCCTGATTCCATCCCTACACTTCTGGGCAGCATCCCTATATTCTTCCCAGGACACACGTTCCTGGTTCCACTGCCTGTGCATTTTCTTCTTACACTTTAGTTTGATTAGGAGGTCCTTACTGAGCCATGCTGGTCTCCTGCCATCCTTGTCTGATTTCTTACACATAGGAATCAAGAGCTCTTGTGCTCTAAGAAAAATATCCTTAAAGAGCTGTCAGCTCTGTTCAGCTCCTTTGTTCCTGAGGGCAGTTTCCCAGAGGGTCCCATCCTCTAATTCCTTAAATAACTGAAAATCTGTTCTCCTAAAATTCAGTGTCCAAACTCTACTTCTCCACTGGCCTATATCCCTCAGGATTGTGAATTCCACCAAGGCATGATCACTGCAGCCCAGGCTGCCACCAATCTTTACATCTCTAATTAGTTCATCCATGTTGGTAAGAAACAAGTCTAGTAACACTTCTCCTCTAGTTGGGCTGTCTATTACCTGGATTAAGAAATTATCCTCAGTGCACTCCAAGAGTCTCCTGGACTGCTTACAACTTGCTGTGCTGCTTTTCCAGATGTCAGGGTGATTGAAGGATGATCCCCCAGCAGGATCAGAGCCTGCGAGCATGATGCTTCCTGTAGTTGAAGTAAGAACGCTTCATCAACAGGCTCCCCTTGGTTCGGCTGCCTGTAGTAAACATCAACCATGAGTTTTCCTTTGTTGGCCTGGCCCCTAATTTTTACCCATAAGCTCTCAACCTGTTCATCACTGTTTTTCAAAGACAGCTCTGTGCAGTTAATCCATTCTTTTACATAAAGAGCAACCCCCACCCTCTACTCCCCCTTCCTGCCTGTCCGTTCTGAACAGTTTATTGCCATCAATTGCAGCGCTCCAGTTGAGTGATTGATCCCACCACGTTTCAGCAATAGCGATTAGATCGTAGATTTCTAGCTGCACAGTGGCTTTCAGCTCCTCCTGCTTGTTACCTATGTTGCATGTATTGACATAGAGGCACTTCAGCTGGGCTATTGATCATGTTATTAAACATATAAAAGAACACTTGGTCATGAAAAAGGTGGTATGGTCAAGACAGGGATGGAAGAAATGTTTTAGAACAGAGAACTGGCTCTGTAAAGGATGGTAACTGTTAATAATTTGATAACATAGTGCTTTGACTATATTGTGTAAAATCTTGAACATCTTCACCAGAGGAATATTAGATTTCATTAACAAGCTATGAGATCTTGGTAACTCTCTTAGCATTTTTGCTGAAAGAGAATCTCCTTTTATGAAAGGAGAAAATGAAAAAGGAAAAAGTAACCAACATGCTTCAGATGAATGTTTGGGTACTCTTTAGTAGGCATTCCTATAGTGCCCTCTTGTGATAACTGAGCTGTGGGTTCTTGAAAACATCTTTGACAGTAATACAAAGTAATCAAAGTAATAGAAATTGCCAGACTTGATCAGAGCTGCCAAAAATTTGTCAGATGTTTAGACTCCCATAATGACAAGTACCAGCTGCTTCAGGAGACCACAGAAAGAACTCAGATGGCTTCCATATCAGAAGTTTCCTCTTAAACTTTGTCAAGGATTAATTCCTGTTAAGAAAATGTACAAACGTTTACTTCAAGCTAAGTCATCATCATATTTAGCTGTGAACTCTGTTACTGGCCACAAAGATTTTTAATTATATTTTAAAAGCTGCTGTTCTTTGACCTCAGGAGTATATTCTGTCCCTGACTCTACCTGTTCATTTCTAAATTGTTAATTTATTGTTTTTTAACTTCATTGATGTTTGCATTGTTTTCCTTGTAATAGAGGAAAGAAGATATGTATATAGAAGAAAAATATGCACAGTTTAACTTTTTATGCTATTAATCATTTTAATAAATTGATTTCCAACCCTTTTTGGATCCATATTGGCCTCTGTCCTCATGCAGTGTATTGACTTTTTAGAAATAAGGTGATAGGAGGATCTGACAGCATTCCATATGAAGACACTAGTAGGTAGGGTCTTCTTTACTACGTGCTACTAGATATTTGAAATTTCATTTTTTTATACTTTATAATATTGCTGGCTTTTCTAGTTGCTCTCTGATCACAGGTGACATGGATATTTCTAGCAAGATAAGAAAATAGCCTTGGTACCACTGTGTTGAATTTTAACTTGAAACTTGATAACTTTAGTTCAAACTCATTTAAACACATTTGCTGGAGCCGGTTGAAATTCTGAACAGAAAGTGTATTATGTGTTCTACGCATCTTGGTGGATCCCTGCAGAAAACAGACTAGAACACTTTCACTAAAAATTTTTCATTTACTCATATTCAGTACTTATCAGTTTATTTCTGTTTGGTCAAAATATCTTTCATCAACCCCAGTATTCAAACTCTGTGAACTGTAGATGATCTGGCATTGCAACAGGCACCTCAAGTTCATTGCATTTCTTGTGTTCTTTAATTTATCTTGTTAATTTACCCAAGACATGCCACTTCTATACAGATTCTTCATGAGGTTCAAGCAAAATGTTCTTCTCAATGTCTACAGCTACCCTCCACCTCCCACCCATCCATTCCTCCATTCCTTTATTCCACCCCATATTAAGCAAGCATGATTAGATTGGAAGAGCTTATTTTGGTTTATGGTTCTGAGCTAGAAAACCAGAGTTAATTACCATTCCATTGTATCTATCTTCTTAAGCATCTGGTGATGCAGTTGTCATTTAAGCTGTGTTCATGTTTTTCTAGTCTTCTGTATTTCCAGAATATATTTCTTGTTTTAACAGAGCTGTGTGTGCATTTTTTGTATCTATTATAGGCTTTTACATTTGAAGAAGCACAGAAGACAGGAAATCCAGCATAGTCTTAGTCTGTCTAACCTAGTCTATCCAGGCCAAAGCCTAAAACTTGAGTCAAAAAGTAATTAAGTTTAGATTTTTAAGGCAAGCCCATAAAAGCTTATTTGACAAAGTCTTAAGCTCTGGTGAGCTGATTGATGTGTCTCTATTTCCAATATATTTTCAAATTTCTAAAACTGTACAATAGAATTAATATCTTTGAAATGACTACTTGATCTAATTACTTGGATAGCATCATTTCACTTAGAATTATACAACCTTCCTGTTCTCTTATTTAGTTTCTGATCTCTCAAACAGTCCTTGTCTTGGTACAATATTTGAAGAGCAAGAAAAGATTAGTATTTTAAGGTAATTGGTATGAAATATTTTTCCAGCTTTTCAATATGTGTGGCATATATGGCTTTCTTCTCAACTGCTGCTTATTATAATCGCTCCTTCTGACTGTGATACACGATGTTTTTTTTTTTTCTGAATTAACGTAAAACAAAGCAATACTCACTGCCTTGATAACAGTATATAAGGTATTCTTTAGGGGTTTTTTTCTTATTCTGGATAACTGAAAAACATTTCATTCTTATTAACTTATGATAGTGATGTGTACCCTAGGTCTTAAAGTTACACAGGAATTTATCAAATACCTTTCTGTATAACTACATCATGTACTCCATTTATTTTGATAGATAATACAGCATAAGATCATGAAGGAGTTCATTATATATCTGTCAGTTCACAATATGTCTGTCAACAGTTGATTAGTAAGTAGTTTGACTGCTGGGATCACCAGAGTAATTCTGCAATGCAAACATTACCTTCCGTGTTTTGGCTCAGTCCCCTTGAAAACATTATGCACATTATATTTATTATATTTATTTTAGTTTAGCTGTATTTCTGACGCTTTTCTATGCATTTTTTCTTCAAATTTATAGTGGACAATCAGGTCTTTTTTTTTTTTTTTCCTTTTTATTTTCTCTTTTTCCTTTTTAAGCTGGTGTTATCAATGTATTACAAAAAACACAGAAATGTTTCTGATATAGGTTACCTGGGCTCAACTTATACTGATCAGATTTGGTTCTAAGAAGGAAAAATTTAAAAAAATATAGTTACTGTACTATTAACTATGTAAAACAGGTAGAAATATGAAATCTGATGGATTTCTTCAAATTCACATCACTATTTTTACATCTATATATAAACCAAGCATGCTTTTCTTCTTAAAAAATTTTATTTAGTCATTATTTTTTTGATATTTTGTAAACAATAGTTGGTTGAAATTCATCCTGCTGAGGTTAAAAGGTAAGATTTCAGGTTAAATGCATTTTCCTATTGAAAGAGAAATTGGAAGGAAATTCAGAAAAGCATGAGAAACCCATCCAGCTTAGTCAAATAAATGACCATTGAAGTGACAATGAAAAAGTTAAACACTATGAGCTTCCCTACCACCAGGCCATTATCTATTTTTCTACAAGTAATAATAATAACTCCTTACTCATATACCCTTATTTGATTGTAATACAAAGGCTGCTTGTTCATTTTGCATAAATACACTTATTAGTATATCTAATGAAGTACAATAATATGAGCTATTACTGAGATAAATGTATTATGCAAAGCTTTAATATATGAGTCTGCATAAAAATTAATTAAATCAAAGAAATAAAAAAATTACGCTTTTAATAACACTCATTGCATATCTTCATTGTATCTGTTTTGTTAGTGAAACTGTACTGAGGAAAATAGGCCTGAAGACTTGACCAGGCCATGGTATTGATAGGGATTAACATCAAATACGAAGGAACAATGAAGAGATTTACAGTTCTTTGGTTGAAATGATGCAGATGGTTAGGAACACCTTGTGAATAGGCCGACCTGACACATAGTAGATAAAAAGGCCTTGAAACTTAGTATTCTAGATAAGAAGGCCAACCTTGTATCTTGAGATAAGAGGGTGATGCTAGTGAGAATTACGCTACTTAAGCCAGGAGCTAGAACTAAGTATGTGTGAAGACTGAGACTTTTGCATATGTTAATGAATTCCGGGAAATGTAATGAATATGTATACTCTAACTGTATATAACTTCTATGGTTAAGTGATTTAGCACGCACACTAGGTGGAGTGATCCCCTGTGCGTCCAGTGCTTCAATAAAGAATATCTGCTTTCTAAAATTCCAAATTGAGTCTTAGAGAATTTGTCAGGAACTTCTTCGTTTCAGTATCTTTCCCTGCAGTGACCTTCATACACTAGGGATGAAATGCGATAGCATTTGTTATTTGCTGCCATCAGCAACCTTTCAATCAGGACACAGAGGATCATGAGACTGAGGATCATCAGACTGAGCCCCCAAGGAAGCATACAGCTGTCCAGGTCTCCGGCTGCAGGGAGTGCCTGAGCCTGTCACTTGTACAGGAGGGCAGCAGGAACAATGCCTGCGTGCGCTGTGACCAGGTGGATGATCTGCTCAGCCTGGTGGCAGAGCTGAAGGAGGAGGTGGAGAGGTTAAGGAGTATCAGGGAGTGTGAGAGGGAGATAGATTGGTGGAGCCGCACCCTGCCATCCCTGAGACAAGGACAGCACATGGAGGCTCCACAGGAAGCGGAGGATCCCCTGCCCTCTTGCCACCAGGCAGAAGGAGGGGACCCAGGAGACAGGGGGAAATGGAAACAGGTCCCTGCTCGGGGCAACAGGCAAATCCCCGCCCAGCCTCCCTCACCTCAACCTTCCCAGTGGCCCCTACACAACAGATACGGGGCTTTGGAGCTTGAGGGCCAGACAAACGAGGAGGTAGATGAAGGCCCATCCAGGGGGTTGCCCAAAGCGAGTCAGTCAGCCCCACGCATTACGTCTGCCTCCGCTAAGAAAAAAAGGAGGGTAATTGTTGAAGGGGATTCCCTTCTGAGGGGGATGGAGGGCCCAATATGCCGGCCAGACCCATCCCACAGGGAAGTCTGCTGCCT
>NW_009190741.1:0-46267 GCF_000690835.1 Fulmarus glacialis
TTTTTACTCCTTTTTTCAGAGACGCTAGAATTTCTGTCACACCTATCTTTCTTTTCACTTTTGCCCATATTCCCTGTATTTTAAAATTAGCTGAAAGCTATTTGATCTATTGTGTTATAAGCTGACTTCAGAATTTTTGTAAGCATCTTTTTTCACTACGATAGCATCTTTCCCAACTCTTTCTTTTCAGTTCAAACTCACTGTTTCTCTGTTCTTTTCTATATAGGTATATATAGAGATGCAGGTTATGTCTGCACTCTATATTGCTGATACTAGCAAATTCAGCTTGTGCTATTAATTTCTGATTAGTGCATGAAAAAATTGCAGTTTGATATTTATATACAGGTATAAACTTACTCTTCTCATTTTTTTTCTGCAGTATACATTCCCTCAGCTGAGTGAAAAACAGCATCATTTCTGAATGCTTACTAGTTATATGTTTATTTTTCCAGCTTGTCCAGGTCATTTTGCAGTACTTTTGCTATCCTACTAGACTTAATGCTTTCCACAGCTTTTGATAAGAATTGTGTGAAAGAGTTTTGTAGGATGCAGAAAGAATACTAAGCTTTTCAGGTTATTGTTTTAGAAAAGAAGTCTCAAAAGAGCAACCTGGACTAGGCTACAGCTAGCAGGAAAGGTCAGTCCTTCTTAAAAGCATGAGAAACTTGCTTTGTTAATAAAGGCCTCCTGTGGCTCACAGCCCTGACTTTCAAATCATTGCTATAGTAGATTAAATAGGAGGGCCACATCACCAGTAATAAAACTGCTTTGATATCCAAGAGTCTGTTTCACTGAACAGAGAGGCACAATTGCTTAAACACCAAAAAAAGAAACCCTTTCTACCCCTCCCTCCCAAGCATCCCAGGAAGAAGAGTTAAGATAGGTAGGACATAATTACCTATTGGGAATTTGGCTCAACTGGCATTTGTAATATTTAAAAAAATAATAATAATTTATTACAAGTCTTATGAGGAGCGGCTGAGGGAACTGGGGCTGTTTAGCCTGGAGAAGAGGAGGCTGAGGGGAGACCTCATCGCGCTCTACAACTACCTGAAAGGAGGTTGTAGCGAGGTGGGGGTTGGTCTCTTCTCCCAAGTAACAAGCGATAGGACGAGAGGAAATGGCCTCAAGTTGCGCCAAGGGAGGTTTAGACTGGACATTAGGAAAAACTTCTTTACTGAAAGAGTGGTCAGGCCTTGGACCAGGCTGCCCAGGGAAGTGGTGGAGTCACCATCCCTGGAAGTATTTAAAAGACGTGTAGATGAGGCGCTTAGGGACATGGTTTAGTGAGCATGGTGGTGTTGGGTTGACGGTTGGACTTGATGATCTTAGAGGTCTTTTCCAACCTTAATGATTCTATGATTCTATGATTCTAATTAAAAAACCTCTGCCAGAAGTGTACCAAGGTATTGATTCAGTACTGGCTCAAAAGAAAATTGCCACCCACCTGTAAAATCACCAGTACTGCTACTCGCAAAAGTGACATGAAGCAAATTACTTATCCAGATCAAACCTGCTTAATTTGTGAGCTCTGACAGGATTACAACAGAAGATGGTATACGTCTGCCATGTTTTTCAAATGATGACATTTAAGATTTCTCTGGATCAAACTGCTCCGTGATCTATCTACTTATACTCCCATTACCATATATCCATTCATATCTAAATTTTATTGATGATCTGCTTTAGTACAGACAGGTTTCTCTTTCATCACCCAATGTTCTATGCCATAGGTAAATATTATCACCTTCCTGTGTATTCTTCTTTTCCTTGTCATTTTTTATGCTTTTTTATATAGTCATCTTGATAATCTAGCGCTCCTTTTTCAAAAGCTTGCATTCAGAACTTCTTCTGTTTGGATATAAGTAACCTTTGTCTCTTTTGCCAAAGTGTTTTCATTATTCTGTTAAAGAGGGGAGATAAAGTAAACTAAACGTTTTCCTAAATTTGGTATGAATTATGGCAATGCCTTTATCTGCCAGTACTTTTAATGGTTGCTGTAGTTTTGCTTGATTTTTGTGTAGGTTTCTATTTCTAGTTCACTTCTATATAGCTAAAATGCTGAATTTTAACTGTAGTATATTTACTGGGGTTTAATAATTTTTATTTGTTTACATTTACCATGATTAATACTGTGACAAATTTACATGTCATGATCATGAAAATCTTGAAACATTGGAAAAAATTGCTCAATAAAGCAATGGTGCTCTTTCTCGGTCCATCATCTGGTCACACTTCAACTCTGAGCTGAAGAAAAAGTCTTGAGGATGGTCGTCTCTACAGTCTCCTTCTGGCTCTTCTCAGCTGGGCTCCTTTTGCCTTTTGTTATGTTTGCTGCTGTGTCTTCTCCTGACTCTCATTTTGGCAATGCTTTACAGGTAATAACATTGATGCAACCATACATTAATGGAACATCTGTACAGTAATGACATATTTTGATGGTTACTTGCCTGAGTTGGACTTGTTATATCTGGAGGCGAAAGCTTCCATTTTCTATTTTCTGCATTCCAAAACATTCTGCCAAGCCCTCGTGGAGAATCAACTTTTCAGTCTTTCTTGCTCTTCACAGGATTACTTTTTTCTTTGAAGCTTGCTCGGGGCTCCATCTAGCCTGATAAAGAATGTAGGAAATGTACTCTTCAAAGTGGGTGAGAATTACTAAAAGGAAGATGCATTTGTCCATTGAGGAACAAATGCATCTAATTCTCCTTTCATGTATGCCTGGCTATTGTAGCACTTAAAACTCCAACCAGAAGTAGAGAAGTTGAAACAGTGTTCCTAAATAATGTCTAGTTTGGTTTGGTATAAAAATTTATCCCACCCTAGAGTAAGGAAAATTCAGGTGAATTTACAGAGGATCACTGAATCTGCATTCTTTATTATATTTTTGCAGATAAAATGAGGTAGAAGTGATTGGATTTTTGGCTGTTACCCAAAAATACTTACTAAGTATGTTTTTGTTTTGCTGATGATTAACATTTTTCTTCTAGAAATTTCTAAGGAAAATATCTAAATGTTTTCCAATGTTTAGTCTTTTCATATTGATATTTGATTGAACACTTGAAGAAAAAAAGAAAAAAGAAAAAAATTTTTAACCTAAAATAAAATTCAGAGTATCTTAGTAAAAGAAAACATTCTTGTCCACTCTTATCTGAAGTAGGTTATCTTGTCTGGTTTAAAATCAGATTTGGGTGTACATTTAATCTTAAGAACTTTGAATACAGCAATAGTTATGCATTTCATTTCAAATTGTCCTGTTACTTAATTGGGATGAGACTATATCTTCCTTTGTAGAGTATGTGCTCCTTCCAGGCAAGAGTCTGTCTTTGCAGACCTGTTTATGTTAATGAGAAATAAAATGGAATTGCCATACTCTGGCATAGTAAAATATCAATGCCATACCACTTTTGTCTACAAGATGTTTTAAATTTTGTGCCGCAATTTGGCAAATGTTAGGAATTCTGTGAAGTTCCTGCTGTTGTCACTTATAGTTAATGAAAGATGACTGAAATCCTGTTTTGCCTTCATGTTTTTGACATGATATACATTAGTCAGACAAGAAATGCATTCATGAAAAAAGCTTTGAAGTTTAAGCTGTGAATGTTAAAATATTAACATTTTAAATTATAGTAAATGGAAGGCAGGGGAAAAAAGCTTCCTTTTCTCCCACCCTTCTGTATTAAAGATCTTATTTCTGACATGAATTCTATGATTAGCAACAGTTAGCAACTGTTGATGATAGGGTTATAATTAGATTAGAATATAATTGAAAGCAAGGGTTAGCTAGAGGGGTCAGCAATAGAAAAAGAACTTCTGTGCATTTCAGTCTTCCAAAGTACGACTGTACTGTATATAAGAAAAATTTGTATGATGGTATTTCAGTAATACAGTTACTTATAATGATAGTAGAATAGAAGCTTTCCAATGAATAGTGCTGTCCCATTGTTTAATACGAAAGCATAGAACAAAGGTGAAAAAAGAAGGTGTATGTATATGTATATATAGCTTCATGGTTCATAAGGGACTTGGATTTCTAATGAATTTTTGGGTTCTTTACAGAAAGCAGTCATTAAAAACCCAAAAATTAAATACAGGAGACAAATACAAACAATAATGGTGTACTGAGAAGTAAAATTATTTTGGTAGATCCCATAGAAACTTGAAGTCTGTTAACAAAGAGTTAGCTATTGTTGCAACAAAAGAGGATTACTTATTATGATTGGCACAGCAGTAGTAAAATTGAAGCGGTGGATTTCTCACAGAGGAGAGAACCTGTTACTCTCAATTCAAAGAGAGCACAAAAATGTGGTCATGACTCAGTGTGATACTCTGATTTGCATATAAATCTTTTATATGTGTTTTGTTTAACTGGAGATTATGGTCTTTCAACTGTGCAATTGAAAGTATTTGTGTTTGATTTTTTTTTAAACTGTTACAATGCGTAGGAAACACCTGTACCTCATTTAGGCAATTTGCTTCAAAATAATACACAGTTTACTAAGAATTTTGCAAATAGCAGGATATGGTGAACTTTATATGTATAACAAATGATGTGAGTGTTTAATAAGAACAAAGTTGCAAAACATCAGCAAGATTTCTTTACTTTGTTAATAACAGCCAGAAAATATTAATGACCACTATTCACAATCCCTTTAGGAAATAAGGAATTTCCATCCTCATTTCTGTGACTTGAAGACAGATTACATCTGACAGAAGGATGTTACTGGAAAGGAGAAACACAAATATCTTGCTGGTCATAATGGGTAGAAAATGGAAGATTTTGTTAGTTAAGCGTTATGCTATTGTATTTGTATATGAACAACCATCAAAATATGAGATACCTGTAGGCTTACTAACTTTCTTCATAACATCTTGGCTTCATATTAGTAAAAGAATAGAAATCATATTTGGTACAGCTCTAGAAAATATGTTTGTCAGTGCCACCACATGCTGAAACTTTTTTTTTTTTACAGACTACTTTCTGAACACTGTAATTTATCTTGTTTTATACCAGGATCTTCTTGCAATAGCTTACAGTTTACCTGATCAGAAACCATGAACAGAGAGTACAAAGGCTATCACTAAAAAGTATAAAAAGTATCATCACAATTCATTTATGTAAGGGGGGGGGGGGGGAGAAATGTTCCTACATAACTAGTTTCATTGGTTACAGTGACAGTCTTGAAGTTGCTGCCAATGACACTGAAGTGTCTTTTCTTTCATTGACATTAAGGAATTGATCTTGTCTAGTAAAGCTTTCCTGTGATAAAAGATTAGACTGATGAACATGTAATGTTGTGTTAGTGGTTTGAGCAAAGGCAATATGTGTATGATGTTTGGATAACTAAGATAGCTACTAAATGTAAATTGTCTCAGCTTTCAATTCTTTATTAGTGTAATTCAGCCTTTGCTTGTTGTACTCCAGCTCATGCTAAGTGCTTAGTTCAGATTGACTGGGATTTGCTTAAAAGGCTCTATGAAAAATATTTTTATGAGTATTGAGTGTGTCAATCTGGGCTAGACCCTTGTTGAGTGAAGCTGCTGTGCTAGCATTCAAGCTCTCAATATTTTGATTTTCTAAGCAAAGAGCAAAGGATGGCAGTGGACAGATGTCACTCACTGTGTTGTGTGTATTCAGGTATATACTTTAAAAAAAATCTTTTGTATAGGAATTCCATTCAAAATCTTTCTAAGCATGTATGTACCAGTTTCTTATATAACGTACTTGATAACAAACTTACACAAATGGCACTGTGTTAATAATCCAAGTAACGTGTGTGACTGGCCATATTTTCTCTCTACTGTTGTCTGGAGATCATATATTAATGCTGTATATAAAATGAGAGATCATTTTAAAGAAAACTATTCAAGTCACAATATGCTTTTTTTTCCCTTGCACTCTAAGAATAGCCTAAAGTGAGTCATTCTGATTTTCAAAATCAGGTTTGAAGGCACTAGGTCTGTTTTTTCTTTTTTTTTCTCCATATCTCCTCTTCAGCTACCACATAGTAGGAGATTCCCTACCAATCTCTATCTTTTTTGCTTTAGGTAGTTTTGTCTGCAAGATACCTGAAAGCTCTATGTGTTTGACAAAGTATTTTATTGCCCATTGGTTGGCTTATCACATGTACACAGGGTAGCTTGTAATAAAACAAAATTTATCCTGCAGAGCTTTTGCAGACTGCATAAAGCTTGAAGACACTTTACCTGCCTGTCTGTCTCACTCCTGGATAATTCAGAAATACATGGGATGGACTGGATGAAAATTGGATGAAAATTTTAGTGATATGAAAGTATAAAAGGTTATTTTTGTATTGTTTGTAGATTCTCTTGAGTTTTTAAAGAAACATCTTGAGCAATTTGTTTCTGTGAAATAAAATAAGTGAGTTCTATTACTTTAAGTTGAGCACAGTTCAGGAATCAAAGATATGAATATCGCCAACATAAGAAAAGGGTTTGTACTTATGAAACTAAAACTGAAACCCAGTATTTTATGCAATAGGAAGACCAAAAACTCCAATAAACTTTATAAATTTAGAACAAAAGTGCTTGTAAGCTAAGTGATTGAAAATAAGTTTAATCTTATCCCAGTGTAATTATGAAGAGTTGATGTTTTTAGAATCAGGAAAATTTAAGAAGTATTCAATTATTTCTTTGCATTCTTCCTACAAATAAAATGTGTTTAAAGAAAGAAAGTAGAAATGGGGATGCTCTTGCAAAGCTCATTCCACAAATCTGACCCTAAATTGAGGCCCTTTAAAGCACAAATTGTGTCAGTACTTCTGCTTCTTTGGGGCCTCCTAGGACTTAGCTATCACTTGGGATGTGATCTGATACAAGCAAACTGCACAGTGCAAAGCTAGTTTCTTTTTGCAGCTCTAGCTTCGAGTGTAATAATAAATACATCTACAATTAAAGCCGATTTAAAATAAGAACAGTTTGGGGCAATTGTAATAAATGGTGGTAAATGGGTAATTATAAATTCATGTCACTGTTTGTGATGTTAAATTGAAAAATATATGAGAAACAAATGTCAAATAGCTTTATCCTATTAAATCTGATTATATAACAATTTGTTTTGTTAAAAAGTAGAAGTTAAATGGTATGTGAGTCATTCTGAAGATCTCTGTGTGTAACATGAACCAATAAAAAAGGCAGCTGTATCAGAGCATGCTGAAATTTCCATTTAATATAAGCTGTATCTACTCAGTTGGAGATTTTGCATGTCTAAATGAATTAGCAGTTATTATTGCAGATTCATAGTAAGATAGCATAAAGTTACAGAGTTTTTTGGGAAGTAAAAGATTAGTGATGTTTTATGGCTAGCTTCAAGAGCTCTAGTACTTTGGCAAAACTGTCGCTTGTGTGTAGTTTGTCTCTCCCACATACAAGATCCAAATTCTCTTTACACGACTACGTATAAAATGAAGTTGTTATTCTCACTGGAGACCTAGGAGTGAGGGGTTTTATGGCAGTTGTCTGTGTGGTCCCTCTGCAGGTTCTTAGGAAACCTGTAACACTATTAGGTTTCAAAGTAGCAAACCCAATTTTTAATCCACTGACATAGTTTGAAAAGCACAAAGCTGCTGCATGTTTTCCATAGAATAATTGATGTTACCATTTATTAGGTGTTACTATTTCCTCTTGAAGTGAAACTGCAGTCCTTACTTGTATCCAAGAGAATGAAGGAAAAATCATACATCTCTATTTATTTAAGCAGGTACAGTATATTCTATTCATTTATAGTCAGAGAAATAATCTTTTTCTCAGATTTGCTAAATATAGACAAATCCTGTTCAATTCAACTAGTGGTCAGGGTTCATGCATTACAAAGTCATATTTTAGGAAGAAATAATAGAGGGTGATCTCTGCATTGACCATTTGTAAGACAAGTTAGGAAGATATGCATGAAGACTTCCTCAAAATCTGAGATTTACTTAGATGCTCCGAATTACTCACTAGATGATCACCTTTTTTCCCATTGGCAGTAGAGTGATGGCGAGGCTACCTTGCTGTGCTGAAAAATACCCTTGTAAAAATTACTCCTTTCCCCTCCCCCACCCCCCAGTCTCCCCAGTGCCAAGAAACAGAGGGTCCAATGAGATACTTACAATGTCTAATTGTAGCTAGGAAGTTTGTTTCCATGGTCAGCAGAGAGATAGAGACAGTAATTCAAAGCAATGAGCAAAGACAAATCCACTGAACTGGCCCATGAAAGGATTTTGCTACCTTTAGCTTTCTCAACTGACTGTAAAAGAAGCTTAGGAAGATTAATTTCCCTTGACTAAAGTTAGTCTGCTTTAATAACCACGAACTGTTGTCTGGTGTTACATTCTTCAGAACAGAGTTTCTTTTTAAGACCCTGCCACTTTCTACTATATATATTATACTATTCTTTACTATATTACACTGTGTTCTTTCTTTAAGCTTTGACTTGATTTACAATTTTCTGTCAGGCTGGTTCTTCAACCAGTGGATTTACACTACAGTCATGATTTGTTCTTATTGCAGCTGTAAAATATGAGATTGAGAGAAGGTATGCAAAATTTGTGCTTAGGAAATTTAAGTTTTGTTTTCCCTTTTGAGCTAGAAGGAAAACCTAAAAAATCTTGGATTTGTGCCAAATGCAATTATTCTCAGATTTCTTTATAGAATTTAATTTCTTCCTGACATGCAATAGCAAACCACAGAGTTGCATTGCTCTGCCAACATGAACAGAGAAACTGATTACTTGGAAAGTAGGAGTTGTAAAATTGACATTAGCATGAAAAGCCTGAGCTGAATTTATCTGGCAAACCAAACATACCTCAATAATTATTTTAAAAAATGTTTCCAGTTAACCCTCAAAAGGTTATCTACTCTCTGTGTCCTTGTAATAAAGTAAGTTACAGATTCTGAAAAATAAATATATAAAATATGAACAAAAATGCGACATTAGTATTACTGGTACTTCCATGAGTCAACTGAAATTAAATGCAGAAAGCATGGAGGGATGTATAGGAAAAGAAGGGGATTATGTGTACAGGCTGTGTTTTACAAGCAAACAACTGTGTTTTGAAAATATCTAGATGGCTGCAATTACTGATGCAGCTTTTCCACATCAGAGCAATGCAAAATTTTAATTCTTACGTGCAAATTGTTTTCCTGATCAGTTCAGAGACAAATCTTTTTTTTTTTTTTTCCATTTCGCATAAGAAAATCAAGATTTCTCTCTAAAAAGGAGGGCAAAAACCCCACCCAAATTGTGTTGTCATTATCACTCAGCTAGTATAATAGTGTTACAGTGATTACATTATTAACCATCAGTAAAAAGGATAACAACCAATATAATTTTCTTCTTTGTTTTAGGTTTTTCAAAGACTGCAACTAGAAGTACAGGTTTCATAAGTAATCAAAAAGCTATTAATTAAAAATATTTGGTGCTTGCTAATTCCATTTATTAAGGACACAGTAAGCTGGTTTTTTTCTGTCTGAGGATAATGTAACTAAGAATTCATATCTCCAGTTCTCATGTCCTCATTCCTGTAATTATTTTATTATTGTCCTTGTTATCTTTTTCTCTTTTCCTTTTCCTTGTCCTTTTCCTTCTTCTTTTTCTTTTTCTTCCTCCTTTTTTTCTTTTTCTTCTTCTTTTTTCTTTTTCTTCTTCCTTTTCCTTTTCCTTTCCCCAAAATATGGAGTTTTGGAGTTAAGAGTAATGTTTTGAAGTTCTTTACAAGTTGAAAATTTTAAGGCCATAAGAATATTCTATCAATTGTTTCTTCTGACCTACACGAAACAGGCCCCATAAAATCGGTACTGTGAAAGTTTGTAAGTGTAAACTGTGGTGCGTAAAAATGACTTTTTACTCTGTACCAATGCTGAGGTCTTCCAGGAAAAACACATAGAATTCATCAGCTGCCAGAAACTGAGCTTACAGAGGGGAAATTTCAAAAGAAGATTCTTAACCAGTTCATAGATCTCTTAAATACAGTATGTTCAGTTTTATAGTATGTTTGGATCTTGGTGTAAAAAGTTGAGGCTGAAATGCTGTTCAGAAAGTTATCATCTAGCCCTAAAAAATTACAAGAGTTAAAAAAAAAAAAGGTATTAAAAAACCCCAAACAACAAAAACAAACAAACAAAAAAACCCACATAAAAAATAGAAGGAAAATATTTCCTATTTTTTGAGTTCAAGATGAACCCTTTGGATCACTCAGAATGTGGAAGACCCGGGTACCGAGCCCTAGTTTGAATTATGTACATTAATGATTTAACTATGGTATACCTATATGTTACTTGGGACTGTAAGCACTAGTTCAAAAGCTATTTTGTGAGGGAGTTAGGCCTTCTTTTCTAGAACAACTATGTTTTCTGATTAAAAAAAAAAAAAAAAAAGTCTTCTGTCAATTTTGGATATAATGGCTTCAGATCACCTATATCTAGACTGCATGCCTAATTCAATTTTCTGGACTTCTTAAATTATCTGAACTGAATTCTCAGTTATGTGTTGCAAGTGAGATTTGGGCAGGGAACAGTAGGGATGCAATGAGTGAAAAGGAGAATAAAGACCTGGTATTTTTCATTTTGGGGGAGATGTCTTTTGGAGGGAAGGTTGTGATCTCTAGATGAAAGAATACTCAAGATTTGGAGTACAGAAGGTTTTTATACAAAGCAAAAAAAAAGTTATTTCAGAGAGCAATATATTGACAATAAATTAACTGTAGTTTTAAAAAAACCCCACAAACCAAAACAAAAAAAACCCTAGTCTCTATGATGATGAAGAAATTCAAGCAGTCTGTTTCATTATGCATTCTCCTGTGGGGAGAGCTGGCAACAGTCTTTCTAGAGCTGTTAATGAAGTGCAGGCAAATGATCATAGACTCTCTCATATGCAAAGCATTAGCATATGAAAGCGAGTTATAAAACTGAAGGAAATAATTATTGATTTATAAACAAAAATCACCTTTAGGTTTCTGTTGTATTAATGCTAAGACAACTAAACAAAGATTCATTGTCAAATGAACATTTTGTTTCCATATTCCTTTACTTGTTATTCATGACACATATCATGATTCTTAAATGTCAAGTCCTTCAACAGAACAGAGTTGCAGTGGAATCATTGTTAAGATAATTGTTCAATTCTATCTTTTTTAAGCATGACATAAATAATTAGTTTCTCAATTTAATTGTGTAAGTACCATGCCATTTCTATTTGAACAGTAGTTTATTTAACAAAAATTGAGCTTGTAGCAATGTTTTTGGGTCATCAAATATTTTTTCAAAAGATAAAGAAACCCTTTTCTGTATGTATTGCTGTTGATCTTTGAAAGCTCTGTTCAATGATGCTTGTGTGTGTCTGTATGGATGCAGTTTTTTTCATTGACTTAGCTTGTGAGTTGTTCTATAAAACACTAAATATATGTCAACATTCAGTGTCAAAGAACTGTCTATATTTCACCATCCCTTTCCAAACGCTTCAACATTCAGTTCTCTTTCTATTGAATTGTTTGCTTTAATTAACAAAACAAACATTGAATTCCGAATAACAATAAGCTAGGAACATTTGTTTTGTAGTTGTAAAAAAACCAAACCAAAACAAACAACAAAACAAACAACAACAACAAAAAACCCCCACCCATAAAACCCAAACTCTGAGTGATGAAATTACAATGTCATGCGGGAATCCTATTGAAATACTGATGTCTCTGAGTAAAATAGCCACAGGGATGTTTTATTCATGGTTTCTATGAAAAAGAGGTGAGAAGCCCTAACACAGACATCCGTTTACTTAGAAAATAGCTATGGTATCTAAAGATATCATCATGCTACAGTGAATCAGTCAAAGGCCTGGAACGGGTAAGTGTGCTTCAAAGCAGTATCTAATAACTTAGCATAAGGAATGTTAAATTAAACTAGTCTCCAGACTGCATTGTAGCAGCTAAGTGTCAATACGCTCCATCCTATGTCCTATTCCTATGTCCTATTTTGTTCACAAATATCTTTGGCAGAGATTAGGCAAAAAATTTTAGACAGCAATAATAATAGCCATTTGCTAGATAAAGTGTAAGTACGTCTAGTGTGGCTCTTTTGAAGAGCTGTTCTTCATTCTTCCACTAATAACTTGAAGAGCAACACTTTGAAAACGTGTTTAGCTAGTAAGGGGAAAAAAGTTAATTGAACTTACTGCTTCATACACTGTAGAAAGAGATAAAGATAAAAAATATGCAACTAAGAAGATTGCTGGAGTTATTCAAGTGGGTTTTTTTTGAAAGGAAATCCAGTTGTATTGGTTCACATAATCAAAGTTAGAAGTAAGCATTAAAGGAGGTTCTTTTTTGATTTTTGTAGTGGTAACTTATATAATGGCATATTGAAGGCTTGGTAGAAATATTGTGTAACTGAAGTGCTAATACAGAAAGCTATAGTTATCTTAAGAAAGGCAAGTTATTGACAGTCTTACCAGGTGGGTTAATTTTTAGGTGGGTTATTTTCTTCTCTTAATGAGCAACTAGCAGAAACAACAGAGTTGTGCAATGTGAAATTTGGTTGCCCAAACACCTTTTGGCGAAGAAATACGGTGAGATGTATGTTTTCTGAATAAATATTTTGAGTATATTTAGGGAAAAAACTGAAAAATTACAGGAAGGTTCATCTAGATTCCAATTTTCATGTTTAAATTTCAGTCTACAAGAAGACTGAAGATGTTACAGTGAAAGGCAGCTTGAGTGAAATATGAGCATAAAATCACTGAGTTTATGTTCTCCGGGAAAGAAGAAAAACTGGAAAGTAATGTAGCGGGGACTGGAAAAAAAAAATCCCAATAAATTGGGAAAGTAGTAGGTGAGATCATGGAAGAATGTAAGAATAGTCATAATGGACCAGAGGTTTATCTAGCCCAGTATTTTGTCATTGATAACATTCAAAGGATAGAATGTAAGAATAAGGCAGCACATAGTAATATTTTTTATCAAAGTTCTTTTACTGTGCAGCTTACAGACTCCCTGAGTGAGATATTATAGCTGTGTTTTCTGTTTTTAAAAGCTTTTGATAGACTGCTCGGTGAATTTGAGGAATTTGCAGAGAAGGTTACAAAGTTTGTGAAGAAACAAAGATTGAGTAGATTTTAATAAGATGCATATAAGTATTCTATGACTATAAAGGCACAAAGGAACCAAACCATTTTCTGCTGGGATGTTGCCTTTTAGGACCAAACTGACAGCACAGAGGTTAAATGGGCTTGGATAACAAAACACTTTAATCACAGATACGTGTGGTTTCACAAATTTTACAACTTCCCTATTCCACAGGAGAAAAGGTGGAGTCCAGGAGAGAAACTGGAGTGGGGTGGGTGAGCGTGGCAGCTCATTATGTGGCCTCCCTGTCCTATAGTGTGGGAGGTGGCTCAGTCCAGAAGTTGGGCAGCTCAGCATAGCAGGTCCATCTAGGTGATGTGCAGTCCTGAGGCTGGGGTGTGGGATCCCCCAAATGCCTCTTTGGTTCACTGTTCTTGAGTGTCTTTATGTCTCGTTGGAGTTGTCCCCTGTGTACCCATTGAGTCTCTTACATGTCCCTGTGGTCTCTCCCTTGAGAGACTTGGTGTCTCCCTTGGCACTATCAGTTATAGGATTGGGTAGAGAATGTTCAAGTCTTGATTGGCGTGTTCAAATTCACTCAATGCCAACACCTGCCTGTTGTCATCACTGGTGCTCACAGTCTGCACATCTCAAAAATTCTCTTTTCAGTGGTGTTTTCACACTGATTAACAGGTTGTTTGTGCTGAGTTAACCTCTGTTGTTATAACCAAATTTCACACAGGCTCGACCTCTGCCAACTACTACACTGGACCAAAACAGGATAACCTTTGGTCACAAGCAGGTAATTTTGTCACTGTGACTATGCGGTATGTTTGCCGTATTTAGAAATTTTATTACAGCTGAGCCTTGCTATTTTTCTATATTAATCTTTATGTGTGTCAATCTAAGTTAAATTTCCTTCTATAGTATAGTGACAGACCTTCTGGATAGAGGAAATAGCACAGATATCTTATTTCTTGACTTTAGTACAGATTTTTACACCTTTGTAAGCTCAGGAAATGTTATCTAGATGCCACTAATTTATGAAGGGCTGCAACTGTTTTTGAAGATTACACTGATTTAGACTAATAAGATCAAATTAAAGAAATAGCTGGAAAAGTATAGGAAGTCATGCAGCAAGGAAAAGGGCAATGTTTTGCGTTTAGGAAAATCAACTTAAAATTATCCCTTGTATCAGCATACAATCTAAAACAATTGGATAAATTAAACATCTGGAACTTACAGTGAATAATAGGCTAAATGTGAGTTTCATTGTAATCAAAAAAGAAAAAAAACTACCAAAAGTTTTTCTCCAATTGCTTTGTAGGTAGGGCAATACATAAGTTTAACTGAAGAGCATAAGAGAGGGAGCATTTCTGAGTTAATGTAGAATTTTTCCTCCCTTTCATACAGGGAGACAATCCTTTTAAGCTCCGCAGACATTACAGTAGCTCTAGGACAGTTGCAGAATGTATATGTAAAGGCTTAAGGCAATTTCAGCCAAATAATTCCTTAAATTACATGTTGCTTAAACTCAAGATGATGTATCCATCTGTAATACTTCATATAACTGCAGCTTCAGTCTCTTTGCTGCAAGAATTCTGCTCCAGTGATTTCTGGCTATTATTCACATTTAATTTGGTGACCTTGGTTCAAATGGACTATGGAATGCATCCCAGACTGGTAGGATGACCCTAGTAGGGATATTTTATGATATAAGGAAAGAGGGTGCTTCTAAAAATGTTTTGGTTCAATGGTACGATGCATATTTTAATGCCTTTTTTTCCTTCTTTCATCGATAACAAAGAAAGCATACATTAGGCAAAAAGGATAAGCTGAACCCAGGGAAAGCTCTGTGCTAAATTTGAGAGGACTGTTTTTTCTCTCGTTTGACTATTGGACAGCCACCTTCACTGAACTATGACTCTTTCTTTTTTGTCTTTTTTTTTTTTGTGCCCGTGTCACAGTCAGTTGCAGACAGGTTTGATCACAAAGGAGAACCAAGGAGAAAGTTTCAGAGATGTCCAGAGCTCATATCCTATTCTATCATTGACATGTAGAATAGCAGAATTTACTTTCAGAGCTTTATACTGTTGTTTGCAGATATAATGTCAGTAATGCAGATGTTTCCTCCTATCCAGCTCCTGTAAAATTTTGAGCTTAAAGATGGAAAAGGAGAAAAGAAAGATGACTGAGTCTGAAGTATAAAAAGAGAAAGTACAGCAATGTGGCTATATCACAGGAGATTTCACTAGTCTGACTACACATCTTTATAAATGTTCTCGTGTCACTTATATAGATGCTCTTGTTTTTTTTCTTAAATGGTACATTTGGTCAGACTTTAAAGTATGATTAACTTGGAAGAGTTCTGAAAATTGGCAATTCAGACATGATTTAGCCAATACGACTGTGTTCTCTGTTACAGGGTTCAACATTAACATGTCTTTTTGTCATGTAATCATGTAAGTAGTTGATTAAAACCTAAGCAATGCAGTGGCTGTTCACCTTGAATGGTAGTAGTTCCTTTTGCTCTAACATCAGCAGATTTTGATTACTCCCTAGAGATGTATACAATTTAGTTGGACTGGAAGAACATTTTTATAATGCCTTAATGTTTATCTCTAGTTTGAGTGTGGTATCTTAGACAGTAATGATGTTAACACACACGATAGAGGAGCCAGTGAAAGGAAGTGCTCTACCGGACCTCATGCTTAAAAATAAGGAAGAACTGGTTGGGAATATAAAGGTCAGGGTAACCTTGGCTGCAGTGACCATGAGATGGTGGAATCAAGGAGCCTAAGAGGAGGCAGCAAGGCAAAAAGCAGAAGCACAACCCTAGGCTTCAGGAGAGCAGACTTCAGCCTGTTCAAGGACATGCTTGGAAGGATCCCATAGGAGACCATGCTGGAAAGAAGAGAGATCTAAGAGAGCTGGTTGATTTTCAGGGATCACGTCCTCTATGCTCAAGAATGGTCCATCACAATGAACAGGAAATCAAAGGCAGCCAGAGGCCTGTATTAATGAACAAGGAGCTCCTGACAGAACTCAAATAAAAAGGAAGAAAGGTGGAAGCAAGGACAGGTGACCCAGGAAGAACATGGAGACACTGTTTGAATGTGAAGGATTAGGAAAGCCAAAGCCCACCTGGAACTGAATCTGGTGAGGGACACGGAAGGACAGCAAGAAGGGCTTCTACAGGGCTTCAGGGCTATATCAGCAGCAAAAGGAAGACTAGGGAAAATACAGGCCTGTTGCTGAGTGGGGCACGGGACCTGGTGAAAACAGAAATGGAAGAGGCTGATGTACTGAAAGTCTCCTTTGCTATGGTCTTTACCAGTAACACTTGCCTTCAGGAATACCAGATCCTTGAAATGAGTTTACAGAAGTAGTGCTTCTGTAATGAATCACTGAATCTAATGAGACATGTAGATGTTGTAGCTTAGCGACTATCCCCATTCTAATGAATCGGACACCTGTTGGATACTTTGGGCTCTGTGTGTGAGCCTGCGTGTGTGTGTGAATATTTGTGTTGCGTATAATTATAATGCTATATGTGCATATTTTATAGTACCGTATCCTCTGGTTAGTCACAAGGAGAGGATATTTTAAGTTATTTAAAGATTTTAAAGGCTATTTTAGAGGCTGTTTATGTTAAGGAGTAAAGTGGCTATAAGCTGACCATGAATAAGTTTAGGATAAAACTAAAAAGAAAGCTGTATTGTATACATAAGAATACTGAGAAGCTTTGAAACAGCTTTTTAATACACAAGAAAGGTAGCTGAGTTTTTGATAGACTATATTAACATCAGGCATATGATTATAGAGCGTGGGTTCCTTTCAGGAACAGGGGCTGACCTGCATACCATAGGAGATCCAGCATACTTTTTCCTAATATGATACAGTGACTGTGTTTGTATGTTTTTCATATTAGTTTATGCACTTTAATTTCTGAATTAAATATTTTACAGCAGAAATTATCTATTAGACTGAAAGACATTTTTCATAGTTTTACATTTCTATTTTATGTTCTTTGCTCAAATAATTTAGTCACTGTTTTATGTAAATACACCGCATATATAACAATAAAAAGATTGCTAGGTGAGACTGAAAAGAAACTAACTGTCAAGAAGCGTCCTTGAAAAAGTAAATAATGGAATATAATGTAGAAAAAACAACTCCTAGCAGGATTTGTACAAGAACTTTAGAATCTATGAGATGTAGACTGGAAGAAGGTAGGTTTGGACTAGGACTGTTATTTTAGGGTGGTTCTTGCAGACGTGAAAAATAACAAAGAAATATAAAACACTGACTATTAATAGTTCCATACATTTTTACAATAATTGGCATAGTGTACAACTTGTAAATTTTAAATGATACTGTATTAATTGAAATTGAACTGAGAATTGAACTGGGAATCGAAACGAGGGTCAAATTTTGCACTCTGATCCAGTAGAACCTATATGCCAATTAAAGATATATAAAAGGATGAAGTTAAAAACAGTGACTCAAACTTGAAGAAAAATGAGGATTTTTTTTTTTCTGTGTATCTGCTCATTTCAAAGGATGACCACATGTCCACAGGATGTTATTTCCCTTGTTAAATTATGCAGAGATTTAGTTTTTCTATCTGATCAGATCCAATCCTAAACAGCTTTTCTTCTGTAAATAACTATCATAGTTAAATAAACAAACATATTACTTCTGCAGAGTTTAACTAATTGTTAAAATAAAAGTTGTATTTTCTTTTACAGACACAATGTATGTGGCAAGATCAAACAACTCTGCTATTCACAAATATAACATTTGGGTTTCAGATTACTGTCAGCTATTCTGGTTTAATATTTGTGATGTTTGATATTTACATCACAGCTTTGTTTCCAAGATGACGAGCATAATTACTGTAGAAATGCAGGCATAATTATGATAACCTTGTTTTTAATCTTTCCCGGTAGGATTTTGGAGATGATGGATCCTTGTACATTACTAAGGTTACCACAACTCATATGGGAAATTACACCTGCTATGCTGATGGCTATGATAAGCTCTATCAAACTCATATTCTCCAAGTGAACGGTAAGGAAAAATGTTGTAATTACCAAGTCATAAGGACTTAGATTTGGATTTTGTTGAGCAGATCTGTTGTTGCTGGTTTACTGGTTTTTATATTGTGTTACAGCTTAATAGAAAAAGAGATACAATTATTTTTCCTTGTTGTTCTCCTATAAATAACCTTGCAAAACAATAAAATATAATCATTTTCATTTATTACTTCCATATGAATAATAGTTATTAAAAGGAATAAAGATAGTCCAGAGGACTTGCTCTGCACTGTGAACTGAGGATGTTTAGCATGTTATATGCAGATTAATAAGTGGTTTTATATATACACATATATATACACAGATAAAGTACTTTTTAGTATTAATTTAGTAGTTCTGGAGAACACACTGGGAAAAATAAGTGCATAGGTCTGTTGTGTTAAGAATGTTGCATTTAATATAAGATTAAAAAAATGCACTACCCTAAAAGTTTTGTAATTGATGTAGGCATCTAAATTCACATTTATTATTTTGAAATCTAACCATGATTTTAATAGATTAACTCTAGGCATCTGGATTTGAAATCTTCATCTTTACATTTTCCTACATCTGTTCAAGTTGAAGGACCACTTTCCTGAGCTCTGTACTTGGACAAAACTTAACTGCAATTGTTACTGGTGCCCTGAAGACAGGGCTTTCCCTTCTCTTGAACTGGAGTACCCTCTCCTAGCTCTTTTTCCTATGTGTAATTTTTTTTCTAAATTATTTTAAGCAGTTGTTCTCCTCCACTGATGAAGGGTCCAAGGTCCCACTGTACTTTATCCCCAGTGAGGTTTAATGTCTTTTTTTTTTTTTTGAGTGACCTTGTGCTTTCCTGTTATTTCAATGTTCATTTATCTTTGACTCTTAAGACTACCTTTCCGCATTAAACTGCCAGTATTTGTTATTCCATGTTGATACTTAATCCTATCCAGAATCATGTTTGAACTCAATCTTCTCCTGCAAATTTACTTTGCATTAACAGGCTCTAACTTTCTCCTGAAGCATATTCTAGACCTAGTTTCTTGGCCACTGCTGTTGCCATCATTCTTTGTTTTGTTAATTGTTAATCAGTTGCATAAACTCTTATTATAATTGACTTTTCTTGACATCTCTTATCCAAAAATGCTGAAATATTTTCTGATATTCATATCTTTCATTGATATTCACACCAAATGCAGCTTCCAAGATTATTTTACTTGTCTTTTAATACGATTCACTCTTTTTTTAATAGCCTTTTTTCCCCACTTTCTGTTGTTAATATCTTTCACACTTGAAATGACTTTGATGTTTAGTGCTTGTTTGCAGTTTTCTTAACATGTTGTCTCTGCCATTTTGTTTCTCCAGGAAACTGGCTTAGAGTATCTATTTATCCATCTCTTTTAACTTTTTTTTTCCCCCCAATTTCTTCCCCCACCCACCAACACTTTGTAAATGGAGTGTCCTCCCTGAGCTAATACATGGCATCAACATCTTTTCCTCCTTCAAATTTTTCTTCAGGAATTCTTTTCTGTCATTTAAAAAGTCAGGTAGCAAATACTGGCTAAACTAGTGAGAAAACTGAAGTGCAGTTTACTCGTATTTTAATTCCAGCAGAATTATTGGTGAGTTGGGCACATTAGAAGGTCCTTGACCAACTTTCTCCTCTGTTTCACGTGTTCTGGTTTACCCTAATTTATTAACAAAATTATATTCTTGTCAACACATTCCTACTTATTCCAATGTGTTAATAATCCTGAAGAGGTGCGTTGCAACAGTTAAAATACTAGGATTCTTCATGTTTGGCTCAGTTCAGCACACAATGAGGCAAAACTCCACTTAAGTTGAAGAAGGTTTTCTGCAAGACTAGAAAATCAAGAAACATAATTTAGGATAGGTGAAGGAGGACAACTGTAGATTTTTCTGATGACAAATGAAATGTTGAAGGTGTCAGGAAATTGTATATTTCATCTGGAAACCACTGCAAACCTTTATGGTGCCAAAGGCAATCACTGCTGTTGCTGCTCTGTATCATTCATATAAATTTAAAGTTGTCCAAACAAATTGACTGGTCCAGGTTTGCTCTGCTCAGATAGCTGCTGTTCCACAAGCTGGCACTTGAGTGGTACCTTTCAACACCATTTTGGATGTTGATTTTTTGGGAAGTGAGAGAAAGGAGAAAGGAGTCCCTTTTAGCAATAGGATCATTTGCTGTGCATATTGTGGATAAATAGCATTAAACCCATTGAGATTAAAGGTCAGATAAACAGTTCTTCCACAGTTTAGATCTGTACTTCTAAGCAGTAATCTTCCTAAACACAGGCATGATGGTCAGTTCTTGTAGCTGTGATAATAACTAATTAATATAATGATACTTGCATTAACAGGAGAGTCAGACAAAAGGTTAATGAGATAATGAGGCTCCGTTGATCACAAAGATCTAATGTGAAGGTTCAATGAAAATGTTATTAGATTTTAAGTTCTTTCTTGATTTCCATTTGTGTAAATCTATATATTTTTAGAAAAAATATTTATATATTTTACATTGACTAGTTTGTCAATATTATATGTATATATAATTTTGATTTATTTTTCTTTTAAGATTAAAATCTTTAGGAATTTTTTTTGAGTTTTGAATTGCCTGGTACAGTACTAAAGAATAATGAACTTCCTTTGGAGTCTTAACAATACAGATAATCAGCACAGTAAAAGACATGTTTTATGGTGAGAAAATTCAGTCTAATCTTACACAAATAATACAGTAAAGTAGATATTGTAAGCAATATTATAATAAGTTGGTATTTAATCTTTTTTCGTATAAAGTTTTGGTACCTTAAGGTAAAGAAACTATAAATTGGTGATTTATAGTGTCTGGAGAATTGTTTACCACCTTTGTTTTTCAAAAAAAAAAATCTCAGTTTAATCAAAAAGAAGAGTTATCATATACAGCAATAGAAGAATCTAGTTCACTACATATATTATATGTTTCTTTCTTAAACACATACATTCTCCCCGGATTCTAGACAGCTTGAACAGACTATTTTCTCTCTTCCTCCAACTCCCCTCCCCCCTGCCTTAGACCTAACTGAAATAATCTTCAGGAGTTTTTATAGCAATTGTAAGATGTATTGAATAGTTACATATTCACCATATTTGGAACCAACAGTCTCACATGGCTTTTTGAATTGAATGATAAGGGATGCAGGATTCATTCAATTACATATTATATATGCTTCTACTAAATACAATCATGCAATGTTTTCTCTCCCCCCCCTTTTTAACCTATGTAATGACCTCTCCCTTATAAAGTAGGCTTCTTTAGGTTAAGGTATTGGAACATACCTCTTTGAAAGTCAGCGGGAACAATCACATTATTTGTGTACTTAAAATTTGCTTTCTGCTAGTACTTATGGTCAGTTACACAAAAAAGTGATTGAAATGAACCCACAGTTTATATCAAATTTGTCATATCAAATTAATTTTTTAGACTGAGCCCACACTGCACTAATATTTTAATTGCCTGCATGCCTCAGTTGCACAGTTCTTGGGGGCATATTACAGGTAGGCTCCAGGGTGATATGAAATAAAAAATTATAATATAAAATAAGGGTTGGAAAACTTTTCTAGTTGTATAGATAACCTATCAGACACAGATTTGCTGAGGAAAGTGGGAAATGGGAGCAAATGGAGGAAAGATAGGGCAAGAAATAAACTCTAGGGTCATGCAAGTAGCTCTGTGTCTGGGAAAACACTGCTAAAGGGAACAGGAGTTACTACAGAAATATGGGTAGTAGAAGAAAACTCAGACCTGCTTTCGCTTGAGCAGCTCCTCACCTTCACATCTCCTGACCCTTGAATAGTTAATTTAGCAACAATAGCATCTTGTGTTGAAGGGTTTGATTTTGTTTGTTTGTTTAGGAATTATTTGATTTAGGTTTTACTATGTTCTAAAACTTTGCTAAGAATAAAGTTGCCCAAAAAATATCATCTGCCCTTTGCCCAAGTTAAACTAATGCATTCCTTTTTCTATTCAATGAAAATTCTCCAAAATTGGACTGTTAGAAAAATTTCCCTTCACACGCACTTAGTAGAAATCTGTCAAGGTGTGGTAGTTAAATTCCCGTAAGTTTTTATAAGCAACGAGAATATTTCACTGGCACAAAACAGACAAGAAATATCCTAAGTAGTCAGAATGCAATGAGTTACAATGCTTTGCTATTGGTCCTAGAAGTTGTTTATGTTGCTGAGATGCTCGAGAGTCTTAAATGATGGCAATCCTGTCTCTAAGGAGATGGAGCTCCTTGCTCTTCTTGAGGCAAGGTGGAGAAGTAAACTATTTGGCTTTGATGCAGTGGGAAATCTGCAACATGGGGTAGGCCTCTAAAGGACCTTCTGTCAAGAAATGCTGAACAGGGCAGACATTAAAGTTGGACCCTAGGAAGTGAGGCAGAGTGAGGCTGGGAGCTGAGGTGCTGAAAGGGGCTCAGGCCATTTGAGCGTGCAGTTGCGTGGGGCTCAGTATGAGGAACACAGAGGGAAGGCAAGGTCTCAGTATGGAACACACAGATCCTATGGGAAAGGAGACAGAACAGGGAAGAAGTAGAGGGGGAACAGGAATGGGAATGTCAGGTTTGAGATGAAAAGTAGAGATCTGCATCCATAAAAGCAAAGTCCATTCTAGAAACTCAATAGAAACCTTAAATCCCTGATTTTTAAATGCTCTTGCTCTCAGCTGGTAGTCTAAGCAATTAGCAGCCATACTTTTCATATTTTTAATCTTTTTCCATGTTCTTTTACTATATTTTTGCAGTTTGCATATTAGGATTATGTGTAGTTTTCCATGTATATTATTTGAAAAGACTCTTGTCTCTAACTGGGTTTAAAATATCCCTGAAACCTACTGATTTTCGTGTCTTATCTGAGATACAGTACATTTGTGTATTTCTTGCAATGTAAAAATCTGAGGCATTTTTATGCTCTAATAGGACAGCATGCTGGGACATTTCTTGTAAACAGTTGGATAGCATTTGAAAATATTTCATCTCGTGCCAAAATAGACACAGTTAATTTTTGATCTTGTTATCTTCTTTCATTATCAACTGATACTTCATCTTCTACCCAGCTGTGTTTTGTGACACCAGCTAAGTATTCCACATTTTTAAAGCTGCATTAAACAAAACTTTGGAGAACAGGAAATATGCTTCTTTAACCTTCATTACTGTTTTTTTTTTTTTTATTGTTAGAAACAACCTCAAGCAAGTTCTCTTTATACATAATTAAAGATAACATCAATAATTATTCATCTAAAAAAATCTACACAGCAAGATTTTTAAATCTTGCTTAATCATTGATTACCAATAGGAATATGTCCACTGTGATGCCATATGCCCTCTCCCTGGTATGTAGCAGATTTTTAGTTGGTAAACATATACTGCAGCAAGTTTCAAAACCTTGGAAAAGTGATGTCAACAATTCTTATATTTTGCTAATAATGAAACTGAGAAGACGAGTCTTATAAATGTCCTGTTTAACAACTTCATTACTGATCTGGATGATGGGGCAGAGTTGTACCTTCAGCAGGTTTGCAGATGACACCAAACTGGGAGAAGTGGCTGATATACCAGGGGAGTCATGCTGCCATTCAGAGGGAACTTGACAGGCTGAAGAAATGGACCAGCAGGAGAACTGCAAAGTCCTGCGCCTGGGGAAGAACAACGCCATGCACCAATATATGCTGGGGGCCACCCAGGTGGAAAGCAGCTTGGCAGAAAAGGACCTAGGGGTCCTGATGGACACCAGGTTGAACACGAGTCAGCAATGTGCCCAGGTGGTAAAGAAGACAAATGGTATCCTGGGCACAGGAGGTCCTGTCTCAACATCAGGAAACACTTTTTTTACTGTGAGGGTGACTGAGCACTGGCACAGGTTGCCCAGAGAGGTGGTACAGTCTCCCTGCTTGGAGATATTCTAAAACCTAGATAATGGTCCTGGGCAACTGGCTCTAGGTGGCCCTGCTTGAGCAGGGGACTGGACAAGATGACCTCCGGAGATCCCTTTCAACTTCAACCATTATGTGATTCTGTGATTACATGTAAAATGGATTATACAGGTAAAATGGATTGCTGATAGGTGTTTTGGAGAGAAGGGAAAGGTGGAGATGAACTGTTAAAAAAAAGGTTTCTGAAACAGGACAATTACAATCTTTGTACATCACGCCATGCACCAATATATGCTGGGGGCCACCCAGGTGGAAAGCAGCTTGGCAGAAAAGGACCTAGGGGTCCTGATGGACACCAGGTTGAACACGAGTCAGCAATGTGCCCAGGTGGTAAAGAAGACAAATGGTATCCTGGGCACAGGAGGTCCTGTCTCAACATCAGGAAACACTTTTTTTACTGTGAGGGTGACTGAGCACTGGCACAGGTTGCCCAGAGAGGTGGTACAGTCTCCCTGCTTGGAGATATTCTAAAACCTAGATAATGGTCCTGGGCAACTGGCTCTAGGTGGCCCTGCTTGAGCAGGGGACTGGACAAGATGACCTCCGGAGATCCCTTTCAACTTCAACCATTATGTGATTCTGTGATTACATGTAAAATGGATTATACAGGTAAAATGGATTGCTGATAGGTGTTTTGGAGAGAAGGGAAAGGTGGAGATGAACTGTTAAAAAAAAGGTTTCTGAAACAGGACAATTACAATCTTTGTACATCACATCTTAACGTACTGGTTGTACGTTATTCGTATTTTATAAAGAAATTTAAGGAAAAATAAAAATCTTATTACTCAACCCCAAACTATTGAATTAGAATTCAGGCTTTTTTCATTGATACCACCGGCAGTGAAAAGAGGTTTTTCTCACAGAACATTCTGCTTCCTAAATTTACTGTGACAGAGTTCAGCATTGAATGTCACTGAGTATGTGACTAATACCACATCTGTATGTTGTTATATACAGCTGCAGGAGTCTTTAGAATTGCTTATAATTATTTTTCTTAAAATTAAGATAATGCTCTTCTCCACTAAATTATAATTGTTTCCTGCGTTCAGTTCCACCAGTCATCCGAGTCTATCCAGAGAGCCAGGCAAGGGAGCCAGGTGTGACAGCTAGCCTTCGGTGCCATGCTGAAGGTATTCCCAACCCACAACTTGGTTGGCTGAAGAATGGAATTGATATCACTCCGAAGTTGTCCAAACAGCTAACTCTTCAAGGTAAAGGGGCATGTTTATTGTTTTCTACAGGTTGCAAAGCTTTATCAGTGCATCCTTTCCGTACTAGCTGTCCTTCTTACATAGTTTTAACCAAGGCTTGAAGTCTAAGCTAAAACATTTCAGAAGGTGTCTTCCAGTTACTCCCCAAGATATGATACATATCTTCTCTGCTTTCTCTTTATTAGAACAATGGTTGTACTTACTGGCAAGTTTACCTGTAAATTCCAGTACGCTCTTCTCTATTCAAAAATGTGCAGTTTCTGAGTAGAGCAAACAGCCCAAGACCCAGACCCAACCCAGTATTAGAATTTGTCATTACAACTGTATTGATGCCATTCAATGAGTATTCAACACTGATATTTAAATTGGGAAGCAATGCTTTTGTCTGTAAAGATTTATTCTAATGCATTGATATTAATCTAGTTATTTTTCATGAGTCCAAATTTAAATTGAGATCAAAACATGGACCAAACTTTACCTTTACTGCAGCTTCAGTTGAAAACAGAAGTTTTTTGACTGATAAGAATCTCAGTGACACTCAGGGACCTGATGGTGGAAGGGACAGGAGGAGAAATACCTGAAATGGATGTGCTGTTTTCTGAGGGGTCTCAGCAGACCTCCAGGGGAGTGCAAAGACACTGCACAAAAAAAAAAAAAAACCACAACTAAAGGAAAATCTTACTTTTAATCGACAATAAAGGCCAGTTTATGAATCTTCTATGAATCTTCAGGGCTCAGCAAATGCAGTGAACCTGCCCAGCACCCTGCCCAGCACAAAACCTTCTAGCGTCTGCAGTCCTTCTGGTGATTTTTGATCAGCCATAAAAAAAAAAAACCTCTCGTGCTGCCAGTGTTCCTTTCAAAACCTTCTCTCATTCATCTGCAAAAACAGGATGTGTATTAGGATAGGACAGCAATCAGGCTGCAGTGTAAGAAACAGTGGGACAGGCAGATGGCGAATGCTTCTTTGAAGAGAGTCTTACCTTCCCCGTATGTGCCATAGTCCTCTGTTCTTTCATGGCCCTCTCTCCTGGACGTATGTGAACAGTTGCCTTGCAGAAACACTTCCCACCATGAGTAGAAAGTGGTGGACTCCTCTTCCGTAGCAGTGTTCTGTTAATTTCTCCAGTAGGGATTTGAGTAGATTTTTTTTTTCCGTCACCCCTGTATCATATATTCATGATAAATAAATAAAAATGGTTTTTCTCTAAGCAAAATACATTTAATTCCATTTTCTTGAAGTTACTTATTTGAAATAAAATTTTGAAAATCTCATTCATTTTCCCTGAGTTTTTCCTGAGTTAAACTATCTATACATTAGCTTCAAGCAAAAGGTGGCCTAGGACTATTACACCATAACCCAGTGCCCCTTCTAATCCATATTTTAGTATACCTACAAATCTGTTTTTATAAAATAGATCCTAGAATTGAACAGGTATACTATACTTAAAATGCAATGAATCATTGGTCACATCATTATTCACATCACATTATTTAAAAGACCTTTGCCTGTGAAACCTGGAATGTTTGCTGACATTCCTACTCAAGCTGACATACAACTTCTGAAGTGGTTTCTGCAGACTCCTACACTGATGTAGATGTAAAATTCCAGTGTGCCTGTTTTTTCTGTTGTTATACTGCATTCACACAAAAACAAAACCAGGTGCCTCTGGTTACTAGAAACAAATAATTTTATTAAAATTATTATTTATGTTGAAATTTTAGCCCATTATGTTCCATGGAAACCTGGGTTGTTTTGTGTAAAGCCAGTGATAGTGTCAAGTGACCAAATGCAACATAGTAAAAACATAATATTTACATGATTTTAAAGACAACCATAGTCATTTAAACATATATAAAGCCTTAGACTGATATTTGGCTCTGAAGTGCAAAATCAGCTGAGGTATTCTGAATATCTGTGAGATGAATAACAGTGCATGTAATTCACTAGCCAGTTGAATACCTTTGGATTAGCTTGGCATACCTCCAAGTTATGAACTCAGGAATGAAAACGGTTTAATTAGTATAAGAAGAGAAAGCCTTGTGAATATATAATCTGAAAGCACTGTAGCATGTCTGCATGTTGAATTTTTCCTCTCCTTTCAGCAAATGGCAGTGAGGTTCACATTAGCAATGTGCGCTATGAAGATACAGGAGCATATACTTGTATTGCAAAGAATGAAGCAGGAGTGGATGAAGACATTTCTTCTCTTTTTGTAGAAGATTCTGCTCGAAAGACCCGTAAGTATTATAAGAAGTATAAAAATACATGTAGCCCTGACTTAAACATTAAATCAGTATTAAAAACTATGAAACATTAAATAAATTGAGTATGTGTATATAACTGATTAAAAAAAAAGAAAGTTTAAATAATGATATCCAAGAATCACCAAAGGTAGAGTGCATAATCTGAAGTTTATTTAGAAGTAAAATGAAATCTCTGATTCATTCTGTGAATTGATATTTCTCACATTGCTGTTAAAATTTGTATAGTTTCCTCATGATAGATTTGTTGCATATGAAGGGAATAGGAAGGGATAAAAAAAAAAGGAACTGGATGCCTAAATGAGGCAAAGCAGTAGTCCCGGTGTGGTTTCTGGTGTTGATGGGGGTGTGGGAGGAATACCTTTCCCAGTCTCTCTTCGTGTGTGTTCTTGAGATATACCAAGAGTCAAACTTGGCCCTCATGACATGAGAGTCATCACAGGACTTGATCTCACCTGCTGGAGTGCTCAGCAGGTCCAGATCATTTCCAGCCTGCCCATGCTGTCTTGTGCCCGGATAACTGTGGCTCTCCAGAAATGCAGAGCAACAGTGACCACATTCACTTGCTAAGTTGGGAGTTCAAGGGGCCAAAGAAATCTTTACCACAACCGAAAAGTAGCTTTCTTTATCCTCTGTTGAATGGTAGTGGGGCTTATAAACCCTGTTTACCTGTTATTTGTCTGCCTTGATACTTCTTTCCCCTTCCCTTTCCTTCCTCTGCTCAGAAAAATCAGTTCCTGAGTTTATGCTTCAGCCGTCTGTTTTTGCCTTTTTTGTTGTTTTTTTTTCTTTTACATCTGTTATTTTAATGAATACTACATATTCATTAGAAATATATCTAGTAAAATTATAGTTATTTTACTAGTGAGTCTGACTGCATTAACTTAAGGCATTCCTATTTATCTAGAAGCTTATTCAACAGTGACGAGTACTCAACAGAAGATACTAGAGGCAGAATTAGTAGCACTGCAAGTCTGCCTGACACTTTCTGTCACAAGACACTGAGTTCAGTTACATATAGGTTTATTAATCTTTAAATGTTTCAGAGGAAATCTTCCATACAGGAAAATTTTATAATCCAAATGTTAATATCTTTATTTAGCTGCTTTCAGTAACACTAATTATTACCGTCATTTCAAAAGTCTTAACATATTTCTTTTTAAGTGTCATGAAAATGACTGCTCAGATATCTCTGAGAAGGCAGCTGTGGATGAGTTGTTTGATCATGCTGAATTTCTAGTAACCTGGTGATATGAAGTAGCTTGGTCACCTCCATTTGCCTTTTGCAGTCTGTGAAAAATGCTGTGAATGTTGCCAAATTACAAAACCCTGATGAACTAGAATTTGTTTATGCTTGGTTAAGACTTGTTTGGCCTTAACAACAAAACATTTATATCCAACTGTCCAGTTTCCAAGTGTCTTAGGTAATGGTTGTATCCTCTGGAGACCTGATCTGCAATGATTATTCGGGAATAGCCACACCTATGCAAAATACTGTTTTCAGGAATTGTAATGTGATGCAATAATTTTAGATCATCTGACTTTAGAGGATTTGTAAAATCACACGCTATGCAATGAACGTTGCTTGCAAGAAATGCTTTAAAATCTACTAGCAGTAAGTTGTTATGATGACCATTGGTGTCATGAAAGATGTAAGTGAAGGAAGACAGAATATAAACCCGGTTATTTCTAAGACAATTCACCCAAAAGGCACAGTCTCCTTCCTTTCTATAAAAGTCATTTACTCTGCAAGTTCTACATTGTATGTTGAAGGAAGACATTTTACCATTGTGATCCTTGGTGTCTGAACATGGCTTCCTAAAAATTGGTAGATGTGTAAATACACATATAGTCCATAGCTGCATAATTATATCATTCAAATATAGGTGCAACAGATACTTACATGAGATGCTTACTCTGGTACTCTGATTCACTGACTTTGGCTCAGAAACCCATTTCTGTACATGCAAGAAGATTAAGGTACATACCAATAAAAAAAGCAATTACTATCAGTATCATTGTCACAACTACATGAATCAAGTGCCTTCACAAGTACAAATTTTGATAGATACAGTTTAAAAAAAATGCTTCTGTTTAAAAAAAAGTGCTTTTGCAGGGAGGAGTTGCCAGCATTAGAAAACTGAAATTAAGAGTAGAAGGGCTTTATTATTAACTCTTCTCTGCTTGTCTTTATATTTCTTCCAAAACACTGGCTCATGCAGCAAATTAGGGATTATTAGGGAAGAAAATGACATAGGTAAAACCACCTGGATAGGATTGTGGGCTTTTGTTCCCCCACCCACACATTTTAAACACAATGCTACTACTACTTTAATTTAAAACCTGCTGATTAGGTCACAAGTTACATAAGACAGTCTCTGACAATGTAAATGTGATTTTGTATGATCTGATATAAACTATACCTGTCATAGATGACATTTTTATAAATAATTTTGCTTTTATCCTCCTTTAAGAGAATAAAGCAGACGTGTTTTTTTTTTTATCTTTTTTTTTGTTTCCTCCTTACTGGAGTACTCCCTTCTGAAAATCTTAGGATATTGCTTTGAAAAAAAGTAAAGCAGATTCTGACTAGCTTGTCAGTTAGTCTGGGCTTGTCTACTTTTACATAAGGTAAAAATCATAGCAAAATAAAAGCATTTCAGAACATTGAGTTGATTGGCTATTGAGAGGGTAGTGTGAACTTTTACAGTGGAACTCTAAAATGTAAACTACAATTGCACTGCTTTGAGCATGACAGTAATTTTATAAGCCACATAATGAATACAGAACATGGTTCCATTTTTACCAGTGTACGTATTTTATTTCCTAGAAAGTTTAATAGTTAAAGGAAATGTTCACTTTTGTACTTATCTGACCCATTGTTTATGTGCATATGAAAGCTCCTGGTTTTTAATACTACTTTGCATAATAAGCTAAATTTTTGGTAATTATCTGTGGAATATTATTTTCAACACATCCCAAATGTGTTATGCGGAAAACTCAAGTACAGTGCTTTGAGAAAAATTTAATAATGTAGCAGAAAGGGCATGGCTAGCTCATTCCTTTGGGAATGGGTAATGTAAACAGCTCCTAAGAGAAAATCTTCTATTGTCTGGAACCTCTGCCTAAGTTAAAACCAGTGCCATTATGGATAAATAGATTGTTAAATAATAAACGAAGCTTTCCTTCACCTGTGTGCCTAAAAATGTTATCAGATTGCTAGGTTTTCAAAATTCACGGCATTGGCTACAGAGGCAGGTGATGCATGTGTCTGTATTATAAACAGAAAAGGAGTGAATGGCAAACCTATACTGAACTGTGGGAAGTGTGATACTAGTAACAAAAAAAAAAAAAAAAAAAAGTAGAGTATGACTTAGGGGTGCCAGGGCATTGTTTATTTTAAAGTTTCCAGTTTCAGAAATTTGAATTCCAGTTCCCAAAAAAAGTCAATATACTTTAATGATAATGATTCATCATCAAGATGGTAATTTGAGATGGAAGTAAACGGAAAATACTGTGAAAGTGCTTTGTCATCCAGATCTGTTCAGTAAATGCCAGCACTGAATACTGAACCATTGTTCTGTCACACATAGGTAAAAATTTTAACAATGGATGACAGTCTCAAGAATAGTATGACCTCTTCTTAGCCCGTCAACCTTTTTCAATGTGCACTAAAAATAAAACTTCTGAAAGTATGTTTTCATTTTGGGATTGTCTCAGGTGAGAGGAATTAAATTATTTTCTTTAAAATACCTTAACTTCAGCATTATTTTTTACCAGTTAACTCATTCTGTAGCTGAAATTTGATATACTTAACATCTGTGTCCAAACACATGCGCACTTTTTGCTAGATTTGTGAAGTTGTAATGGAAATTTTTAGTTTATATTACCTATATAAACATCTGTTATAAGTACTGGTGATAAATGTCTGGTGCTGTCTATTATCAGATCCTGTTTAATTCCTCTGATGTCAACCATTTAGATTGAAGCATTCCATTATTGCTGTCTGTCTCAAACAACAACTTTTTTGTTGCTTTTAATTTTTAATGTTTCTGCTAATATACTCTGGCCACTCCTGAAACAGACGTTAGAAAGAAAACATGATTTTGCTCATGTTAAAAATGCTATAGTCATTTTACTGAAAGCTTTTTGCATCACAGTCTGGGACTTGATATTGGTGGTTCATGCTGTAAGATTATCACTAGAACATACTGCAACAAAAATAATGATTTCTCTGGTGTTTGACACAGTAAAAATCTCCAAGCAATCGGTGATTTATATAGTGGGTGGACACTTCTTGGGAGTTTGGCAGAGTCCTGAAGATGCCATTTGCACTCAGTAGACCCAGGCTTTAGGACTACCAGAACAGAGTAGATTCTCAATGTAACTGCTTCTTCTTTGCTCCGTGGGCTTTTGTGGATGTGAAAGTGAGGATAACTTTCTTCTTGTGCTCTTGGCTCTTCTTGGCTCCTTGAGTGGTCCTCCAAGTAGCATCCAAGGAAAGGTAGGTAAGGAGGACTAAGACTGAGTAAATTGAAGAAGTGGAAGAGGCCGATAATGCGAGGAAAAAGGGAGGACAAAGGCAGCAGCTGATGAAAGAGGACAGGTTAGTGAGAACACTGAAGGAGACAGAATGGGAGGAAAAAGGGACAGGAGCACAAGGGCAAGATGGTCTCTTAAAAGCTACATAATAATCCTCTATAAGATGTGGAGTTGCATCCAGGAGTATCTAGTCACTTTAATGTCTTGTCATTAAATTTCTGTGATCACACTGTGACAGTGTACATCTTATACTGCTGCTCCTTTTTAATCCATGTGGAGAATAACACTACTTCTAGCACTGATTAAAGCAAATAAGAGAGATATCTGAGAAGACTGAACTTTCTATTGTTGTAGTAAGTGGAACATTTTATTTAACTTGCCTTTTTTAAGTAAGACAGCATATTGGAGTATAAATGTATATTAAAGGAAAATCTGCAAACATGAAAAATATTAGTCAGAAGAAGGTTTATAGGTAGAAACAGTCTATAGCGTGAGATAATTTTGATAGCATTTAGTTGTTCATGTATCATTTTGATCATCTCTGACAGAAAGTAGTTGGTTTCCCTGAGCTAAGTATCTAAATGTAGTTTTACTAATTAAACTCTCAGTAATTCTTCTTCAGGCTTTGAAGTATGCTGCTTCTATATCAGACCTGAAGAAGGGCTTGTGCTTTTTCCAACAATACCAATTGCTGCAGAGCCAATTGTGAAGAGCCTGACTCTGTCATCTTGAGAACCTCTGTGGAGGTGTTGGAAGGTTGCTATTAGGTGCCCCCAAAGCCTTCTCCTCTCCAGGCTGAACAAGCCCAATTCTCTTGTTAATTTTCTTCCTGGTGTGCATACATTTTATGATGTGATCTTTGTTCTCCCTTCTTCTTCCCAGCAGGGCCCTTGCCTGAGAATTTTTAGATTTTGTAATTACTGTTGGAAAAGCTATATTTTAATCTGAGAAAATTTGGCCTTAATCTGAAAGTAAAGGTTTCATGAAAATTCTCTGCGTAACTGGAAACTACTTATGATCATTAAGACATTTTACACAAATGTAAAAATTTTTTTTTGCTTTTCCCACTAGATATTAACTTTTTCTGTATTAATTAGCATCTTAGATTCATAAAGAAAACAAAAATTCTAATTACCTCTGTATTTCTTGTGTCTTCTTTATTGGCTTCTTATATACCTTTTCAGAACATTCATTTTAAAGTGTCATGACTTTGATAGTCAACAAGAGCCATGCAGCATGTACAGTGAATAGATCTGTACATCCTACTCCTACAACAGTAGCATCTAAAATATTTCTGAATGCAAGAACTGTGCTGTTTTAGTTCTCTAGAGACTAGAAACTATTTTTGTGCTGTGAATTCCATTTTCCCTCAAGTTTCCAATTAAAGCCATCAAGAATGAGATAGCTGGTCTGGGTGATAGCTGGATAACCACTTGCGGTGACTGGTAAAAACATTCTGGGGATTAACCACATGGTCTAAATCTCATTGAAGACAGCAGAGTCTCCCCTACTGTGGTGCTCTTCTAATAATACCAGAGAGAACTCGGCTGTGTTGGAAGGAGTATCTGGTCTAATCACATTTGTAATACAAATAGCAATTTAAAATCTGGTTTTAGTTTCATTCCAATGTATTTTGATTTTTCAGAACAGATATTTCGTGGATTCATAGATTTAAGCATGATGGAACTATTTCATCTAACTCTATCTTCTCCATTTCACAAGACATTAAATTACATCCTGTTTCGCCTGAATACAGATCTAATGCTTTGTTTGCCTAAAATGTATCCTCCCAGAAATGCATCTACCTGAGTTAGAGACACAAAGAGTTGGAGAATCCTTCATTTCTCTTGGTATTTTGCTTTACTAATTAATCAGTTTCACCAATATAGAATAATGCTTAGTTTCCATTTTGAAGTCAGTTTTTCCTTCAGTTTCCTCCTTTGATTCTCATTTTTTCCCAATAAATTGACCTCTTAAGAATTGCTGCCCTATGAATGTACCATCATTAAATATTGATTACTTTCTTCACACACACACTGAGTAGAAGTTTCTCCTAATAAGACAGTTACCGTAGGACTCAGACGGTCTTTTTACCTTGAGGATTGTAATTGGGTTTGCTATGGTTTTCTTAAAAAAATGGGAACTGCTCTTTGCAGAATCAAATGTATTATTTGTTTCTGTAATGTTCTGGAGAGAGAAATATATTTGATAACATTTTGCTTCCACATCCACTGATCCCTTGTCATTTTTTTCCACTGGTATCAGCAGTGGAAGTTTTTGTTTATATGTTTATCAACCATATGCCCTATATCCTATCAGGCCTCACTTTCCAAATTCTGCTTCTTCCCACCTGTCTTGGCCCCTCAGTGTAGACATAGTCTGTATTACTTTTCCCTAGATGTCTAAATTTGCATTTGGCTATATCAGATTTAATAATAACTTAATATTTAATTTAATAATTTATTTTAGAGATGTACTTGACAAAGTAATTCAAAGAACTTTTTGAAACTGTTATTTATCATAACAGGTGATTTGCAGACTTCTTAGGAAATTATTTTATGTTTGTTCACAGATCATTGATGAAAATGGTTAAGACAAGACTTGCTACCCATTGCTCTGGACACATTCTAGCACTGTCTTCTTCACCTTTTACTAATGATTTAACAATGAAAACTACTTTTTCAGATTAATCAGTTTGGCAGTTTTTAATTCAATTAACATGTACTTTGCTATTGTACATATACTATTGTATAATGCTAATATTTAATCAGAATATTTTGTGGTAACAAATTAGATATTTAGCAAAGTTCTGGGTTACATCTGTGTGAATTTTTACATTACCAAACTTCTAATTGCATCAAAGAATATAATCAGGTTTGTTTGAAAAGACCTGGTTTCCATTAGAACATATTAGCTGACCTATAATTATATTCTCGTCCTTTGATTTCTTACTGAATTGAATTCTGTGTGAGTGTTGTCTATTCTTTTGTCTGGGACACATACCCTAGTCTAACTAGCCTACAGCTACTTGAGTTAAGTTTCAGGTAGTGGGGAAGCTACTAGAGGCATATGTAGCGGTATTCCTCTTGAATTTTATGATATATTCTGAAATTTATTCAAAACTAATACCACCAAACCAAACATGTGAAACAACTTTTAGCAAGTTTTTTTATGTACTTCATTTGGACCTGGTTATTTTAAATGTTTGTTTTGACTACACATCTTTTACCCTCTTTTTTTGTTCCTTTGTAAGGTAGCAAGTATGTAATCAGCCTTCTGTGCAAATACAGGACAAAAATATTTATAGAAGTATATTGTCAATGCAACATTAAAAAAAAAATCTGGTTTGTATCAGTACAATTTAAACCTTGAGTAGCTCTGGTATCATGATGCTTTTCTTCTACCTTTAGCAGCCATTTGTGATGATTTCCGGGGCCTTCGCTGCTGCATTGGTGTAAAGGAAAATCAAGCTGCTGGAACAACTTCTGTTAGCACAAAAATGGAATGTTAATTGTATCTAAGGCTACTTCATTTCTTAAGGACTGCTATTTCTCTCTTTTTGTAAACAGGATCTTTATTATAGCACTCCAGCGTCTCTGCAGTAACTGATAAAGGTGACTTTTCATTTTCCAGCTTGCAGTACGTGCAGGTGCATTTTAAGGAACTCTCGAATCTTTTATTAACTATAGCTATCTCCTCCATACTACTGGGTTTAGCAGCATTTAAAGCATGAGCACAAAAATTAACAGCTCCGCTGCAGATTTATGTTGATGACTACCTCTGACAGTCACAAACACAGATTTGGATCAACCCAACTCCTAGAAGCCATAAAGCAAACCAAAATCATCAGCTTGCTCTTGTTGAAACACATGTGGAAGCTGAAGAATTTAACAAAGAATTTGAGGGTGTATCTTGACAATATATCTATGAGAAAGGTGGAGTGGGCAAGATGTTTCTGCCTTTTTTTGTTGATACAAAGTACAATAATAATCACAAATAGAGGAGGAAGAAATGACAACTTCTATCTATGGGATTTTTTTTTTTTTTAGGTTACATTCAGGTAGTATTAGGACCAATGGAATTGGTCCAAATTTGAATTTTTAGTCAAAGTCATGTTAGCTGAATATGGAATATAATGCATAGCTAAAGAGTATAAATAAAAAAGTTTGTGAGCTTAAAAAAAGGTAGGAAGGAAAAATTATACTAGCATGAGAATATTTAATTGAAATAGTGGAATAGAGTATATCAGTGTAATCTACAGATCTAAAGAAGAAAATCTGACAGTATGGAAAACAGGAAAATAAAAAAGATTTATCATCAAAGACAGGGGAATATTTTCAGGGGTGATTTTCAAATATTTAAAATTCTTATCTTGACTACTAGTAAAATATTTTGAAGTAAAATAGCTTTAAAAATCTTTTTTTTTTTTTCTTTCTCGATGACTTTGACAGGTACATCAGTTCTGCTTTGGTTCCCTCTTGGTTTCAACTTAGCATAATCCTATCAAACTAGAGTCATAGATTATGAAAACATGTGCTGTCCCCTTTAAAGCTAAACAGTTTTGTGGGTTTGTTGTTGTTTATTTTATTTTATGTTTTTTACAATATTTTCATTTCCCTTAGTGTTTTCCAAAACTTCATTTTATATAATAGTTTAGTTTGCCATTGATTAATATGACTTCTTAAGTATTTCTCTAAATTGTATTGAGACATACATGTGCATCTTGGGGAGACAACTGTCATGATAGAAAGTTACCAAGTAATGCTATTAAGGCATTTTCAAGAACAACTTGACAGTACTTGATGATATTTTAATATTTAGTAGCTTTTACCCTTGGTCATCAATCACAGACTTTTGTGTTACTCAGTTCACCCACTATGACATCATCATATATTGCAAAGCAACTTCTCTTGCAGATCTTTTTACCTAGTCACACAAAGCAGGATAAAAATTATCTGCCTCATGCACTGTATCTTGGGACTAAATTTAAAAAATAATATACCTGTTCCATGTCATTAAGTAGATCTATATCTAACTGCCTTTTTTACGTAATGTCATAGTCCTATCACCTAACAAGAGATTACGTGACCTGAATGCTACTGACTTGACAGGTTTATGGCCATCATAAGCAACCAGGCATCTCCACTTTCTAGAACTTGGAATGAGACTAAAAGCCTTTTGACTGTGATTTATGGCCTAAATTCTCTCTGAAAGCCTTTATGCAACTTTAATAGAATCTTCCTGTCACATCTGATACTGAATGGTACCTATTTACCTAATTTCCTCAGAGGTAATTTATGCTGGCATTTTATTTTATGGCAGAGCTAAACAAGTTTATAATTGTTGACAACGTTGTAGGCAAAGACTTTATTTCAAACTTCCAAGTATAGGGTAGGAATTTAGCTCATGAACCATTTTTTCTTCCTACTAGCGTAGACTGGATTGAGTTAATGTGCTATGGGAAAGGACTTCAGCGTGATTCATTATAAAGATTTGTAGAAAATAAATTAAAGAAAAATAAGCTAATATGGTCATATTTAACCAAAAGTAAAGTGTCAGTTGTGACTTTTAACTGATAAATAATAATTTAATATTCATAAAAATAGATATTTCGTTACTGTATTAACCTAACATGAAATAAAATTAAGTTGCATGTCACTAAGAACAGAATGGAATTTTGATAGAATTTGTATTGACATAATTTCTTTAAAAATAGTTGAAGCAAGCAATAGATAACATTGAGAAAAAAAGTGTTTGTTTGCTTCACAAATAAAGGTTTATATATATTTATATTTGTATATAAACCAAACAAATCTGAATTTCTTATAAAATAAGAATAAAATTAAAAGCAGATATGTGCATAAATGTTTTCATTCTGCTTGATAGTGGAAGTTGAGCAAAAAGTAAATCACCTTAACCTCGTATTCACTTTTAACACTATTATTTTTAAAATAAAAATAATAATTAAAAACTTGTGTGGCTCAGCAACCAGATAGTAATGATGGTATAGATTTACCCTGTAACATAAGGGCATGTTTATACATTAGAGATATGAGAAAAAAGAGTAAGATAACAGATACTTTCTCTTTATGATGTGTATATGATTAACCAGAACAGTTGCCGATGGTGGTGACTATCAGTGAAGTAAGCAGACAGCATCCCTTAAAACATCTTGAAGTTACTTTTTTATGCGATTAAAAGGACAGCAGATTATGGTGGGACAATTCTGAAAAATAATGTTGAATTCCACACTTTTGCCACATGATCTTACAGCATCTTCCTCATTGTCCTGTTTTCTGTTACATCTACTTGTGACCTCTTGCCTTATGGGATTGAAGGCTTGGAAAGGGGCAGTGGTTTCCTATCTGATGGTGCAAAGACTAGCACAATGAGCTGATATGAAACTGCTGATTTTTATTTATCAGCTGTTGCGTTCTGATAGAAAGTCAAGTAAAATATTTACAGAATTTTACATACAAAGTTTGTGTTTTGATGAGACAAAACCTGGAACTAACAACAGTGGTTCTATATTCATGAACAATCATTATTTGCATTTCAGAAGATATCAGCGGGTTTTTTCCCCCATTTATTGGAATAATATATAATGCAGAAAAGATGTCTTCCTGCTGGTTTTCCCTCTTCTTAAAGCCATTTTAAACTGCTTTGTTCTCTTAGTGCAGCAAGCTAGGAAATTTTTCAGACGTTAAGGTTTTAATTGATATCTATTTTGTTTATGAGTGCCAGTGCAACAAAATAACGTTTTATGAAAACATTTTATTTAGCTTTTGTGATATGTAATGCCAGGAGAAAAGAAAGGAAAATTTCAGATTATTTAACCACACATACATAAAATAGGTACAAAAGAATGACAGTTTTTAATTTTAAAAAAAAATTAAAAGTTAATAGATTTTAAAAGCTTATTCAGCATTTTCTCGGATAATGACCACAGAAGCATGTGATAGAAGAGGGAAAACCATTTCTGGAAGAAAGTGAAGCATTGTACTTGAAGAACAAGTTTCTTTTCTGAATCTTATTGCCCTGATCTTGTTTTTCTCTGGATATATATAATATTGTGTGCTGATTACTGACAATGTGAGCATCTAATTATATTGCCAAAAGGAAGTGGAAGAGCTACATTTAATCTCCAAACTTACTGAATGTCAATCTTACCAAAAAAAACCCAAAACCCCACACTTTATTTCTAACTGTTATGCCTTAAATGTTTGGAAAAAAAGAAAAGTAGGGAGGAAGAACACTGTAGTTGACATAGTTGGAAGCTTTGACATTGGCTGTTGAGACAGAAAAGTGAACGTAATGACATTTATTACCAATGTGATAAGAAGGAATAGGGTACAGAATTTATTTGGAAAGTGACATTGTAGCACCCTCTTATTCATTTAATAACAGAAATATCATGGATTTTTGCACTTCTTGTTTTCATCCAAAGGGGATAAGACTCTGTACTGCTGTTACAGTCTGCTGCAGAATTTCATGAAGTACTAAGGACAAAGTTTACTGAAAAATGTGCAACCTATTACCGTTCAGCCAACATAGAAAATGAATAACAAAGATGAAGAGTAGGCTTTCAGATGTTATGTTAGCTACTCATAATCAAAGGCTGGGTCTGAGCACAAAAGCATAGAATAGCTATGTAGGGACCATGAAGAGTGATTTTTTTGGAGCTGTAAGTGTGCCTAAAAAAAAAAAGAAATCATCTTTCAAGAAAACATGGCTTCTCCCCTGTTCTGCACTGGGTGGGTGGAGGGGAGAGAGGCACGGTGCAGGGTTCTTTTTGGATGTCATTATAAAAAGCCCAACAACAAATGGTGTAATAAAATAGCTGCTTTAATAAGATAGAATAAAAAGAAGAATATAGATAATGAGTAAATCTTACATCCCTTCAGATGCTGGGCACCCTGTGTTCATGCAGCATCAGCTGAATTCCAGGTGGATTTTCCCATGACATGCTGTGCAGATCCTGTCCATGGAGAGGTTCCCTCTCCCTCCCGTACTGTGGTGGCTTTTATCTTGTGTAACAAACAAAAACGTAGCTTCTGACAGGTTGCAATGTTATCTCTGTCATAACACCTACCAATGTGCAGCGCAAGCTATTATGGGCATTCCAGCATATACCCTTGCAGCAGCTACCCATGCTAACATACAGGCTTCTCAAGCCTTAAGTACAAGGCCCAATGTAGTAGACATAGCCTGCTCAAGGTCACGAACTCCTTGAACATGATGTCTTCTGCAAGGCTCCCAGTACATGTCCTGATATTATTTAATAACTGTATGTTGTCTGAATACCCTTATTTTTGTAAATCAGGGAAATAGGACACAAGACAAAATGGTAGTATTCTGTCTTAAAACCAGAAAATCTATCAATAGATCAATCAATAATTATGTATTTTTACATTTTTAAGTTTATAAACGTGTGAGAATTGAGTATACGATATGGCTGAAGATGTTAATTTTTGCTTAACCAAAAAGGAAAGTAAACAATATGTTCCTTAGCATACTTTCCATCTACAGATGTTGTACTTGTTCCAGCATTGCAGTCTTTATCTCAAGACTGGACATCTTTCTTGAATACAAGTTATAGGACTGATTAAAAAAGTGTGAGGTTTCTTGATCTGTATTAAGTGAGGTGATGGCTGTTATGTATGATTTGAAATTGCACTCTTAAATAATGTCTCATTTTTCTTCAAACAGATTTATTATTTTTAAAATTAATAAGTGTGGGGCTTTTAAAGCCCTCTTTTTATCCCCACTCTTTTTATTCCATCTCATGATTGGAACTTACAGTCAGAGATCTAGTTTAGGAGAATAATCAAATAGTTTAAACATAAGCAGCCAAATGTTATTTAGAAAGAGACATGTTAAATACTCTGTTCATATCTGTCACTGAAATATACAGTAAAGCAAATCCATTTTGTGCTGTCAGCACTGGATATAAATCTAAGAGTCATACTGGTGTTAGCAACGTAGTCACCAAGAAGTTTCATGCAGAGCAGCTGGATGTCCGGAGAACACATACTCAGCCGATGTAGTCAAGACTTCCTTCAAAGCTAGTCTCTTCTGAGAGTAACAACCTGAAATCAGAAGAACAAGTATAAAGGCAGATGATTGAGAAAAAAATTTAAAACATGTTGATTCCATTTTGACCTTACCACCAGTTCAACAGAAGTTCTGCCTCCTGATGTAAAGGTTTACTACTCAGCCTAAGTGACAAGGTGGCACACTCCATTAATCCTGGCTTTTGGCAGTTTATTGGATCCTAACGGTTCAAATATTAAAGGAAAGGCAAGGATGATATTTGAAAATAGTGCACACATAATAGTCCAGAGAATTAAGCTGGTTTAAAGATAATGAAACAGACTGAGCGTGTTTGAAAACTGCACTATGTTCTGTGTTGGGAAAGGGGAACTTTTTTTATTGTAGTATTCAGTATCACTTCACTTCAGCAGTATTACTGCTACTTTCTGCTTATATGGGGATCTCTCATTTGTACACTTCAAAGCACTGAAGATAAAAAGTAATCATCACCTTCATTTTATCAAGGGATAACTGAATGACACAGTTCAAATACTGTGTCTGAGGTCATATAATGAGGTAGCTCTGTTGAGAGAATTTGTGAAGAAAATCAGGAGACAAAAAATAGTAGAGGAGAGGGAGAGAAAAAACAAAAGCCTAGTAGCTCTGTAATCCAAAGCCTCTGAATCACAAGCTTATCAGAAAGTCGATTGACACTTTTTCCAAGGACCCTTCCACATATTTGGGGCTCTGTATATTCTTTCAGAGCACAAGAACGAGAGAAATGCTGCACTGCATGAGGCAAAAAGCCCATATTAGTCCTGTCTTCAGCAGTGCCCAGTAAAAGATGCTTGGGAAAATCATAGTATCTGAGACTTTTCTGGAGTCATAGTTTTTTCCTCTTTCTACTTTCAATGTTGAGCAGTCAGCAGTTAAGGGACTTCTGTGTACCAACATAATTTTTAGTAATGTGTCTTCCATTACTTTTTCCAAACTTTTTTTTAAAGCACATTAATGTTTTTAGCTTTTGCAACACTGTGTTTCAATGAATATCACAATTTCATTATGTTTATGTGTGACATATATGTGTTCTCTGCGTTATATTCCTTTCCTTTAAATTTTTCTCTATTTCTTAAGGTCATTACTTTACAAAATGCTTTGGTTTTCAGTGATCGTGTTTTAAACAATTTATTCCATGGCATGCTGAGGTCTAAATATTTAAAATTTGCAAAATTATATTTGCTTTCTTTTTATGCTCCCCAGGCAGAAAAAGCAGTATTAGGATAATTAGTTTTCATTGATCTCAAAGGTCTAAAATCCAATTGTAAACAAGATGGCCAAATACAACTTACGTTTTCATGGAAAAAACAACTTAGTTGGTTACCATGCCATCTTACAGTTCCCATCTTGGTCTTCCAAAGATACTGGCAAAATTTATACAGCACGACAACTTTGGTAGCATGGCTGTGTTACAGCAATACAGAAGAATATTTTGTATGCATTTTGAGTTTGCATGTTTCTCTCATAACTATGTCCTGAAATAAGTCTCTTCAAAGTCCAGTGCTTAAAGGAAATTACGAAAATTGCATCACCTGTAATTAATATACATAATTTATGTGTATGCAAACTCCATGTGCTTTCTGTAATGGATTGTGAAACACACTATTGATAAAGGCTGATGGAGTTAAGTTGGCTGGGGCGGGGGATGTGTGTGTAACAGTGGGTGATGGGGTTTACCCTAATCCCAATAACTATGATGGCTAATCACAGTTTGTCATGTGACATAGAAATCTTTATTTAATCTTATTGTTAATTCATTGTTTCCATTGATTTACCTGTAGAAGTATTTTAGTGAATCAGAGGTTAAAGCATCATAATTATTTCAGAATTGATATATCATTTCATGTTTTTTTTCTTGTTCATTTGTGTTTTCTGTTCTTTCTCTCTCTTACATGCTGCAGTTGCAAACATATTGTGGCGAGAGCAAGGTACTAATACAGATGGCTTTTTTCATATTTTCTATATTACGATGAAATGCTCATCTATTGTTCCTTTTGTGTGTTTGATTTGGATTTTTTTGTTTATACTCTATAGTTACAGTAATTACCTTCCCCCTTGCAACGTTTGAGGGATTTGATTTAAAGAAGAAATATAATGGAAAATAATCCTTTAAATGCTCATGCTTTTGTGAACTGCTTTTCCTTTTGGGGAGAGAGAAGGAAATAAGCTGTTCAAAAATTTCAGACAATTACTCAAAGGGATACCACAAGAAGCTCAGATTTAAAAAGTAGACCTTTAACTTTTGTTTGTTTGCTGGCATGATAAAGCTTCCTACCAATCAGCCTATATGCTGTTGGGATTGATCTTCCTGTATGAATCATTCTTATTTGACAAAATTATAATCTTAAACAGTTTAATTAAAATTGAGATACTTGTTGCTGCTTAATGAGACAAAGCATTTTCTTCTTATGCTCAGGAAGGGTTTGTAAATGTTGGGAGGGGGAATGGCGGTTTGTGGTTTGTGACCGACTGAAGGATAAATATAAATACAGACAGTATCAGGTGTTAATAACATAGAAAGCATGGAAAGTCTATTTTACTGACAAAGATAGATACTAATTTTGATATATATATGAGATAATCTCATAAAGCATATTGCAGAAAGATACCATAATCGAAGCATTGTCATGAGCTCTCATTTCATTGCTCTAAGTAGCCTGTTCTTAATTTAAAGTTGCAATTTAGGAATTAATGTATTTCAGGAATAGGAAATGTTTCAATTATTTCCATTGGAAGATTGATAATATTGTAAGTGGATTTGCTATGAATTCATGCTGCAAATGGTATTTCTGCATGTTTCTTAAAGATTTATTTTAAATTAATTTAAAGATTCAAAAATTTGATCTTTCATTTGCCAAATTACATTGTAACCTTTGGCATTTCCCAGTGTGTTTACAAATATGAACTAGTTTTATTTTTTATATTCCTGTTTTACCGGTTGCTCAGCTGGTGTAAACAATCAGTTCCCTGGTTATAGTGGAGCTCAGCTGTGATCCTCCTCCTCTATTGGCCTTGCAGAGTACAAATGACGTGTTCAGTGTTTCATACAATTCCACTGTTAACAATTAAACTGATGCACAACACGATTCTAACACCAAGTTTTCAAATGTCTGGTATTCTCAACACTTATTGGGAAGGTATCACTTGTGTTTTATCTTGAATAAAAATGAAAACATTATTGGCACTCCTTTGATTTTTTAAAGGATTGTCTAAAGTCAAGTCCTGTGTTGTTTTCAGTGGTTAGAAAGCACTTAGGAAAACTTAAATTCTGTGACAATAAAGACCAATTAAATATAGTAGCTTACCAGAGTGCTTATGGTAAAGACATTCAAATTGCCCTGTGGCTATTGTGAAACTAAACAGAAAGCAATTTATAGTAGAGACTGAGAATGTGAAGTTACAATATCATCTTCTAGAGCAGATTTTCTCCATCTCTTCTGTGTTTCTCAGTGGCCAATCCTTGTTTCCAACAAATATTATTGCTGGTTGCAATGTCAGAATTAATTTACAAGAGAGCAATATCCAGAAGATGCCAAAAAATATCACCACTAACTTCTCTGTGCCATGCATACTCTGTCATTTTCTGTTATCTACGTATTAACAGCTAGGAAGGGAGGGATGGTTGATTAGTAGGACAATTAAGATCATGAAACCATAGATAGGCTTTAGTGCCTGCAATGCCTATTTGTATATGTGGTACACAAAAGCCTTATCACAACTGCTTGCTTGTGTAAAAAGTATGTGTGTCATAAAATCTGAAAGGATTTTGAAGGAACATTAATTTGTACTACAATAATAATACAATATATACACATGCATAAATATATCCATATATTAATCTATATGCAAAGGAACCCAAAAACCACCACCATTTTTTTTCAAATAAGTGTTAGCCAGTTTTAAATACAGATTCAGTCTAAATGAAGCAAATATATTTGCATTTATTGTTGCTGCTTCTGTGTTATAAATGTGCTGGGTTGGTTTTAGTTTGGTGGGGGGAGGGTTGCAAAATTAGGTCAGATGTCTTTAGAGGAGTAGCTCCTGTAGTTGTGAAGAAGTGGCTTGCCTAAGTGCTTAGATATTTGTATAGGTTAGATATTTGTACAGATATTTGTAGACACATGCTCAAAGGAAGAGTTTTGGGGTCATAATAACTTGGAAGGGGGGGATATAGAACACCCAAACAGGATGAAGAGGCAGACGAAATATTCTATAAGCAGCTGGGATAAGTCTTACAATTACTAGCCCTTGTTCTCATGGGGGACTGCAACTTACCAGGTGTCTGCTGGAAATACAATACAGCAGAGAGGAAACAGTCGAGGAGGTTCCTGGAGTGTGTGGAAGATAACTTCCTGACACAGGTGGTGAGTGAGCCTACTAGGAAAGGCGCCCCACTGGACCTGTTGTTTGCTAACAGAGAAGGACTTGTGGGTGATGTGATGGTTGGAGGCCGTCTTGGGCATAGTGATCACAAAATGATAAGAGTTTTCGATTCTTGGAGAAGTAAGGAGGAGGGTCAGCAGAACTGCTACCTTGGACTTCTGGAGGGCAGACTTTGGCCTGTTTACAAGACTGGTTGACGGAGTCCCTTGAGAGACAGTCCTGAAGGGCAAAGGGGTCCAGGAAGGCTGGACATTCTTCGAGAAGGAAATCTTAAAGGTGCAGGAGCGGGCCATCCCCATGTGCTGAAAGACAAGCTGGCGGGGAAGAAGACCAACCTGGCTGAACAGAGAGCTTTGGTGGGAACTCAGGAATTTACATTTATAACCTTGGAAGAAAGGGCAGGCAACTCAGGAGGACTACAAGGATGTTGTGAGGTTATACAGGGAGAAAATTAGAAGGACCAAAGCCCAACTAGAACTTAATCTGGCTACTGCCGTAAAAGACAACAAAAAATGTCTCTATAAATACATTAGCAACAAAAGGAGGGCTAAGGAGAATCTCCATCCTTTATTGGATGCGGGGGGAAACACAGCGGCAAAGGATGAGGAAAAGGCTGAGGTACTTAATGCCTTCTTTGCCTCAGTCTTTAATAGTCAGAGCAGTTGT
>NW_009190741.1:46475-46792 GCF_000690835.1 Fulmarus glacialis
GGTTAGCAAATGTGATGTCCATCTACAGGAAGGGCCGGAAGGAGGATCCGGGGAACTACAGGTCTGTCAGTCTCACCTCAGTGCCAGGGAAGGTTATGGAGCAGATCATCTTAAGTGCCATCACGCGGCACATACAGGACAACCAGGTGATCAGGCCCAGTCAGCATGGGTTTATGAAAGGCAGGTCCTGCTTGACTAACCTAATCTCCTTCTATAACCAGGTGACCCGCTTGGTGGATGAGGCAAAGACTGTGGATGTTGTCTATCTAGACTAGTAAAGCCTTTGACACAGCATTCTCCTGGAGAAACTGGCTGCT
>NW_009190741.1:46943-70134 GCF_000690835.1 Fulmarus glacialis
GCATCTGGACGAGGGGAGTGAGTGCTCCCTCAGTAAGTTTGCAGACGACACCAAGTTGGGCAGGAATGTTGATCTGCGTGAGGGTAGGAAGGCTCTTCAGAGGGATAGGCTGGATCAATGGGCCGAGGCCAACTGTATGAGATTCAACAAGGCTAAGTGCCGGGTCCTGCACTTGGGTCACAGCAACCACATGCAATGCTACAGGCTTGGGGAAGAGTGGCTGGAAAACAGAAAAGGACCTGGGGGTGTTGATCAACAGCCAGCTGAATATGAGCCAGCAGTGTGCCCAGATGGCCAAGAAGGCCAATAGCATCCTCGCTTGTATCAGAAATAGTGTAGCCAGCAGGAGTAGGGAAATGATTGTCCCCCTGTACTTGGCACTGGTGAGGCCGCACCTTGAATCCTGTGTTCAGTTTTGGGCCCCTCACTACAAGAAGGACATTGAAGTGCTGGAGCATGTCCAAAGAAAAGCAATGAAGCTGGCGAAGGGTGTAGAGCACAAGTCTTATGAGGAGCGGCTGAGGGAACTGGGGTTGTTTAGCCTGGAGAAGAGGAGGCTGAGGGGAGACCTTACCGCTCTGTACAACTACCTGGAAGGAGGTTGTAGCGAGGTGGGTGTCAGTCTCTTCTCCCAAGTCATAAGCACTAGGACAAGAGGAAATGGCCTCAAGTTGCACCAGGGAAGGTTTAGATTGGATGGGAGGACAAACTTCTTCACCGAAAGGGGTATGAACAGGCTGCCCAGGGAAGTGGTGGAGTCACCATCCCTGGAGGTATTTAAAAGACGTGTAGCTGTGGTGTTTAGGGACATGGTTTAGTGGTGGACTTGGCAGTGTTAGGTTAACAGCTGGGCTCGATCATCTTAGGTCTTTTCCAACTTAAATGAGTCTATGATTCTATGATTATTTCGTTGGATCCATATGAACTGACTTCCCTAACTCAGTATTGAAATGGAAGAAGGACATTTCTTACTGTGTCTCCTTCACTGATACTGAAGAACAGTTTGGTGAACATCCAGACATTGGAAATAAAGCCTTAAAAGTTTGGGCTGGGTTGCTATACACGAACATATCTGTACATTGGAAAGCCTGCCTTGGGGTATTGGCAACTGAGGAGGAAGTTTCAGGATTCTGTTTATCCTGGCAGGCATCCTGGCCTGTATCAGAAATAGTGTGGCCAGCAGGAGTAGGGAGGGGATCGTGCCCCTGTACTCAGCACTGGTGAGGCCGCACCTCGAATACTGTGTCCAGTTTTGGGCCCCGCACTACAAGAAGGACATTGAGGTGCTGGGGCGTGTCCAGAGAAGGGCAACGAAGCTGGTGAAGGGTCTAGAGAACAAGTCTTATGAGGAGCGGCTGAGGGAACTGGGGCTGTGTAGCCTGGAGAAGAGGAGGCTGAGGGGAGACCTCATCGCGCTCTACAACTACCTGCAAGGAGGTTGTAGCGAGGTGGGTGTTGGTCTCTTCTCCCAAGTAACTAGCGATAGGACGAGAGGAAATGGCCTCAAGTTGCGCCAGGGGAGGTTTAGACTGGACATTAGGAAAAACTTCTTTCCTGAAAGAGTGGTCAGGCCTTGGACCAGGCTGCCCAGGGAAGTGGTGGAGTCACCATCCCTGGAGGTATTTAAAAGACGTGTAGATGAGGCACTTAGGGACATGGTTTAGTGGGCATGGTAGTGTTGGGTTGGCGGTTGGACTCGATGATCTTAAAGGTCTTTTCCAACCTTAATGATTCTATGATTCTATGATTCTATGAAATGTCTGTATCACTTGGGGCTATCAGCTGATTTACTTCCTCATGTCTGGTATTACTTATCCTGCTAATAACTATAATATACTTTAGTCAGCGAGACCATGGAGAAGGGAAAACCTTGTTTTGTTCCCAGCCAACTCCACATATTTATTTATCACCAAGATACAATAAGCCAGTTGCTCAACTATAGGTCTCTACACTGTGTTCACTGGTAGGGGCAGCCTAATCTCAGTCAGGGTTATCTACAAATTCCAGCTGTTCTTACAGGATACAATGTCAGGCATTTTTTAAAGACAGACCTTGACATACTATCTTACATAGGCTGTATGATTTACGTGCAAAGGCATATAAAAGTATCCTATTGGCCAGAGCGGGCATATTGCCCTTAGTGCAGCTTATGCTCAGAATAGACATGATTGGTAAGTTTTCCTCGAACCTGAGCCTAATTCTATGCTACATCAAAAGCAGCATAGACAAATTCCTCTCCTACTTTTTGGTAGCCTATTAATAGATAGATTTGATATAAAATGAGGAAAACCCTGCTAGGAGACTGTCCCTTCCTTCTTTTTAGGAAAACTTGGCCAGAAGTAGGAAATGATTCCGCAAGATTTCTCAAAGATAATTGAATTTGCTTGTTCTGGACATGGCCTGACAACCTTATGCATATTACTATTACCTTTTAAATGACTATATTACGTATGTGATTCCTAACGGGGACTGGGAACTTTTATGTATGGATGTACACACATATATCTATACACAAACACACACTTCTCTCCCCACGTTAATGTTCTCATTATTTTATTTGAGATTAAGATGTGTTCTCTCTCTATTAATGTAGGTTTTCCTTCAGAATTTAAGATAAGTAGAATTTCAGACTCAAATTTATTTTTCCTGGGTTTTATTCCCCTGTGTTCCTATACCAAATATTGTTATGTCAAGTGGAAGCTTAGGCCCTGTACCAAGGATACACGTACATTTTTATCATTGTTTAGCTGTCAGAATTGGTTATAATGGTAATTTTATGAGTACTGTGATTTTCTTCATAGAACTTTACAAATATGAACTGATCATCCATCATAGCCACATAGCAAATCATCAACTGTTGTCTTAATTGGCACATCGTAAACTAAGTAGAATGTCATTTTTTGTGGTCATGAGCATGACCACAGGTATTATGAGACTTCATGCTACAGATCTGGTTCCCACCTTCTCCACAAAACATTACATGACTCAGCAACATTGCTTCTCATTCAGCAACATGGCGGCAGAAGGATTGAATAGTTCTATAAACGTTTGTGACCCTTCAAACTTGGAATGAATATCTGCCCAACTGTGGCTTTCCAATAAAATCCAATAGATAATATTTCCTTTTCTGACTGAAAAAAATGTCAAATAAGGGTTTATAACAAAGATTCAGAACTTGCCTTTCAATGTTACACAGAAATTACTTTAACACTTCCATCCGTCAGAAAAAGAAAAACAAGAATACATGGAGAATTTATATTAATTTGATTTCAATGTAGATGATTTCACAAGATCACTTTCTTTACTGCAACTGTCAAACTATGTGTTTCTAGATCTGTATTCATAAAGACACTGTCTTGCCAATGGAGAAAACTATGTGAAATTCTGAATAACGTAATGGTTTTGTTTTCATTTTACAATAAAAGATCCCATAGGATTAGCTGTATTAGCACTATACACTTTAACAAATTGATCTCCTACCAAAAATGTGAAGTTTTTAGTTCAAGACAAGGATTTTCTTTTTTGACATTATTTAATTTTATACATTTCAATGTGTTTTTGTTCCTAAGGTCTGGGAATTGGGAACATGTTTTATGTTTTTTATGAAGATGGCATCAAAGTAATACAACCAGTGGAATGTGAATTTCAGAGACATATTAAGCCTAGTGAAAAACTCCTCGGTTTTCAGGCAAGTTATTTTTTTTAAATTTATTTGTAGTGTTTTCTTTAAATAAGAATTTATTGTTGCTAGTTTAGTGTTTTCTGCTTGATAAATTCAAACATATCTTCTCAATTAATAAGTAGCTTATAGTGGTGTACTCAAAATTTTCTGTATTTTCCTTGATCAAAATCAAACTTTCAATCTTTCTTTTAGATTGAGTATTCCCTGTATACTTTTCAAATCCTTTATTTTCTTTAACTGTCTTTCTCTTTTCCCAGTCCTTTCTTTAACAACTCTCTACTCTTTATTTCTAGTTTGGTGGTGGTGGTTGTTGTTGTTTTTTCTCACCTCCCCCCCAGTTAAGTGCATCTCTGTGAATCAGGGATTGATTCTCTCTCTATTAAATATAAGAGCTAAAGTTACTATTTTTTAAGTTTTTTTTTCCTCCATTGGATGTTTGTCTATATTAAACTGTCAGGCTATCATGAGGCAAATCCCTATCCTGATAAACAGTCTTACAGCTCCACTGAAGTTAGTAGAGATGATTGATGCTTTGACTCCAACTTACAATTCATATAAGTAGTTTCAATAACTTTATTGTTAACAGATTTATAGCTGATTTCATCAAATTCGGTGCATTTATGGAGTAGTTTCTATGTGTAGCATATTCCATGTGTCGCATACATAAAAACAGTAGTTGTATTCTCCACTTCCATTTATTCTTTTGTTGTTTTTCTTTTACTGCTAATCAAATTGCTAGCTAACACGATGCATGTTCTCACAGGAACACTTGGTACTAGTCACTGCATTAAGACTTGTTCTATATGATCTATCACTTTTCAAAAATAGTAACTTTTTCTCATTATTTGGATTTGAATGAGTGACCTTGAAATATGTTATAACCCATGAGTACACTTTGGGGTTTTTTCCCTAATATCTAAAGCACACTGAAACAACAGCAGAACTGTCTCAATGGAATTTGCCTCTTCAGTTATCATTATTGATGTCAAAGGCTGCTGTACTCAGCAGCAAGATTTATTTTACTGTGAATAATTATGCTTTGAACAGCTAATCATACCTTGATTTCTGCTTCAGTGAAATTAGGTTGACATAGCCAAAAATAAGCCAAAGAGCTTTTTTATGGCTGTTAATTCAAAAGTTGATTATTTAAGAAGTCTGTTAAAATTTTATTGGTCTAAAGTGCAGCCTAGATTTTAAGTGTATTTTTATTGAAATGTAATAATCAGGATGGGTAAGTCAAGCTTGTTTCCTTTTTGTAGCTTTCAAAACTAAAGTAGCATAGTAATTATGCGTTTCCCACAAAAAAAAAGGAGAGACCAGGAAAGTAGACTACTTGATAAAGTTCATTTTAGAGTAGGTATAGACTTGTCCTTCTTTGGATATCTTTGGTTTGTGGGTGGGTGTGGTAAATATATAACCAGCAATGAAGCTTTGTACCTATGTGCATGTCATTTTGCCCATTAAATTCAACAATATTTCTACTTATTCCCCTGAACACATCTTCCCTTACATATAGTGGTTAATAAATCTTTATTCCTGCAATAGAAATCAGAAATATTTGGAAAATATATCCTTATGTTTTTCTACTCATACTGACATCATTGTTGACTTTGCATTCCAAAAAATGAAAAAATCGAGAAAGAGTTTTCAGTAAAAAATTTGAAATTTTGAAAAAAAAACCTTTAAGATTACTTTCCTCCTAGAATAAGGGTGAAACATGAGTTTAAAACAGTTCCCTCATACACTGCTAATACTACGACAACAGTAGTATATTCTTGAAAAAAACTCATTGACTATGAAGCTTTAGACAACTGTTTCCTCCTTTGAAGAATACCATTTCTTCCTCAAGCCTCTCTGGAAAATCTGTGTTCTCTAAATAAGAATAATAAAATAACCCAGTTCTGTCCCAGGATCAGATTTTTATCAATTTCAGCATGTGATTGTTTAGTGGTAAGAGTTCATGTCATAAATTCTCATTAGTAATTCTCTTTGACTTTGTCATATAACTTTACTAATCAGAAATGTTGGTATACTGCATGTTTTGAGGTGGCTTTACATAGCCTTTCACATCTACAGCAGCTATCGCCAATAAAATCTCCATCACTTATCTCTTAACATATATATGTTTGCTTAAACCTTTCCCATTTCTTTACACTTTTCTAAATTAGCTGTTCAAGTGATAAGTAAAACCCAGTAGACCTGTTTCATTGCCAAACATTTGCTAAAGTGTAGGAACATTTCTAAATTCTGCAGTGCAGTTTAGGTACTAGAAGTGTTACAGAAAATGTCTGGATATTGCATGTGATACTTCAGTATTCCTCCCCAAGTTTCCTGTTTGCCTGTCAACAAAATAAATTACCCTTAGCTGAGCTCCTGTAAAAGAATGAACTCAGATGTTTCTACATGGCATTGCATTGTATTGTGAACAAATGTTGCAGTAGTTACACAGGTACATATTTAGGTATGCTAATTTTGCTAGAAGTAAATACAATTTCTCAGTAACTATATACTTGAGAACCCTTATCTAAATATTTAATTGCCTCTTGTGCAATTGAGTGTCAATACAGCAAAGCACTTTAGTGTGTGTCTAACATGGGAATCAGTTAGACTTTCATTGTGTTTAAAGTGAAGCAAAAGATTTAGTGCTTTACTGGATCATCGTGGTTCAGAGGAATATAAGGAGCTTCCTCCTCTCCTTCCCAGAATCTCCTAAATTACTTGAATTTTCTAAATTAATGTCAAATGAAAGTAGGCTTTTATTAAACTGATATTGACAATTCTAGATGCATAGGGACAGAAATAAACTTATTTCTGTTTTCTGATGCAGGTTATTGTTTAGTTATACCAACTTCAACAGCTGTTTGTTTAACCTGTTGTCAAATAGATTCTTAACCATGGTCCAAGTAGAGTCTTTCCGCTGTTAAATGTCTCATCATTCTGAAGTGTTTGGGACATTTCCTCACTAACATGCAATCTCTATTTTTCTTCTGCAAATTAATGCTATCCAAAGCCTTTAAATTCTAATTCTTATGCAAAAGTGTTTTTATTTTCCCTTCCCAATGAATCCAAATTAGAATAATTATTTCAGGAAGCTGGGGGTGGGGAAAGAAGCAATTAAAACATATGCCTTTGTTGAGACCAGTGGAAAAATCCTTTTGGTTTCAAGATAATCCTGATTTCCTCTTTATTACAAGGACTAGCGCATAATGGCCATATTTCAGTGAACTAGGCCATCCACACTTGAAGATGAATATGTGCTGGAGGTGGGAGCAAAATACTTAATTTCAAAATAATTAATGTGACTACATGACAGAGCAAAGTTTCCACAGGAAATGAACTTGAAACACACTTGTTAGTCCACAGAAATTGCTTTGGTTTACACTCTTACAGCACAGCAAGTGTAGTAAATGCAAGATTGTTAACCTTTGTTTTTTGAAAAAAATGTGAAAAAGGTCCGCAGTCTGATTTTTATTACAGAATGTCAAGTAAACAGTAACTTAATATAGAATAAGTGATATATAAATTCATGTCTTAATACATGCACTGTTGTAACCTGTTGATGTCATCTTACTCTTGGACAGTCATAGCATAGCTAGACATTTCATTATACTGCTTAAAGAGCTTGACTTAAATCTTGTTAGAACACTGAGGACCCTTGCATTAAGTGTACGTTTATAAACATAGAATTTGCACATATAAGTCTACAAGTACACGTTTTCTCTTGGGAATTTCTTGCCCCAGACTACCTTAAAAAACTTTCTTGAAGGATTTATTTTCCTCCATCTGCTGACTTGTTACAGGGCAAGTCACTTTTTGATTAAAAAGTCTGGGGGAAAAAAAACAATGAAATAAATTAATGTTTTATCAGATGTTAGCTTTTTTCCTAAATTAGGAAAAAGTAAATTGCTTACATTTTAATTAGAAGAAGAAAAGGGTGGTTTTATGCTTATATTTTAAGGAGAAATTATTTTAACCAATTACCTGATCACTAGGGAAATGAATATAGAGCCTCAGAATTACTGCCTGTAATGTAAAAGAAATCTAAACTGTTTAATCAGATAAATGTTAACTTTTCAAAAGCAAGATTTCAGTTCCATTGATTGAAGCTATTTCTGGGGCATCTAGATAAATGTGCATTTGAATAACTATAGAAAACAACTGCATAAACCGATTCATGCTGGGGAACTCTATTTTGGATACACATAATTTTCAGTGTTACTTTGAAAAAACACTTTTTTTGCTTTTGTTTTAATTTTTCATTTTTTGGAGCAAAGTGAGAGTTGGCATTGGATTATAGAAATTTATGACAACATAAATAATATTCTAGAACCAGTAAACTGCATTTGTATATGTAGATTTATTTTTTACTTAATATTTTTTACTTTAGATCTGAGAAAGTGTTGTACTTTCTACTTGCTGTATTTAAAGTGGAAGAAGAGGAGCAAGTTTTATGAATTACGTAGATAATAAGAATCATGTCCTGTAGTTTCTAATTTAAATATATATGTGCATGTATACATCTATAGACATATATAAAACCCCTATATTTTTATTGCTTTTACATTGAAATAATATTTAGAAATACACTTCAGTCAGTATTTTAGACTCAGATTCAGGAAAATGTTTAAGGAGGTGGCTTAACTCTGGATATAGTTATAAGTGTTTAACTTACATATTTTCCTGCTCTGCTATACTTCCCACAATGGGAGGTATGATTGTTGTAATCATTTACACTAATCTATATGATGCCATGTGAGAGAAACCTCAATTCCTTCAGCAGGGGTTGGTGTTATTTTTGAATAATGTGTTGAATGTGTCCTTGTAGAATTCACAGAACCAAAAACGGGGGTAAACTAAGGTGAGTTCCTGAGAGACATGACTGAAAAGAATGACACAGTATAGCGTTGTTGTAAACATTTACAGATGCATTATTTGAAGAAGGTGTTCTCTGAGGAAGAAAGAAGACTCTGTGGAACAGTCTAAAAGTAGTTATCGGTTTAGTTAAAACATGGAACTAAGACAAGTCATATTTAGAATAAATATAAAAAATATTTGACATCGGTAAAACACCCTTCCAACTGAAGTGACAATTGCACAGCAGGCAAATGGCAATAGATCGTTGATCTGATGATTGTACATGACATTAGAGACGTACTTGTTTATGTTGAAATTTCACTTTATGCGATGAAAAGCTTTTAGCCACATTTAAGAATGAAAGTCCCGTTTGTCACCGTGCCTATCATGCTTTAAAAAACAGATTTTAGACTCCTCCCTTCAAAGTGTATGGCAGTGCAAAATAAATCTTACTCTTTTTACTCATTTCTAAGTTCTGCTGAAGTTCCTGATTATGTGCCATCCCATGATACCTGAGTTTAGTAACCTTTCCTTATCAATGTGATTTCTGAAAGATCTTTCCTTTATTGAGGTTTAAGAACCACATAGGACCAAACAGTGGCTTTCGATCTGCTGTACAGAAACTCCCTCTGTTAGAGCTGGAAATTGATTTATTTCTTATTTTGACATATAAAGATTGAGTGTATTTTCTCAAACGTACAGAGGCATGGCAGGTAAAGAATGTTGATGATACAGAAAAGTTGAAATGCATTATCGTCTTCTTGAAAACCATTGCTTAGTGCCGGATATGTTGTTCTGTCACGTTATTTTTCCCCTTCTTTTTAAAAGGGGTCTGATGCTTAGAAACAGAATTCTTTTTTAAGATCTCATCAACTCTTGCTGTTCATTCTACATTGAAGTCATCACCTGCTGACATATCATAATTATTTTCACAGCGACCAGTTACGATGTATCAGACAGAGCATTCTAAATTAGGAATAAGCAGCAGATAAGTGCTAAAAAGAAATAATACATATGATTTAGTGAAATTACCCCTTGTGATGAAAGGAAGAAAAATTTAGAGGGAAAAGAAGAATAGGTCAGGAAAACAAAAAAGCTTGGCACATGCTGTACATCTCCAAGCAGAATATTTTTCAGGTCCTTGTTTTTAGATAAATTTGTGTCCATTATAGGAAAAAATCATGCTATTTCATGAAGGGCATTTCCAAATATGGTAACGTATTTGATGAAGTAACTTTTAATTTTTATAAAAGCAAGCTTTCACTGGGGGTAAATAGTTACAAATAGAGAGGTAGAAATATATATATGATGAGTGGGAATATATTTATATAAAAATATGAATAGTGAGCATGTAAATTACAGATAGCTATTTTGAGTGAGAGTGCATAGTTATAAATGTATGTATTATGAAATATGAATATGAAATATGAATTAACTGAAGTCAACAGGAATTTTGGTTTTGTTTCAAATTCATCCTTTTGCAGGGATGGAAGGGCAGAGGGAGAAGGAATGATGTTAAGAAGCCATTTGATTTGTATTGGGTTTAACACTAGTGAGATAGGCCATGAGAATGTCTTCCAGCAGAAGCAGCCAAACTTCTTGACCTTTGAAGCAACATATCAGTACTCCATGTGACCAAAAAAGCAAATCCCTCTAACTGCCGCTGCTTTGCCCATATACCATGTGACAACTTGCACCACACCTCCTTCTCTTCCTCTCCATTTATACATTGTCATCTTCCCAATTTAGTATTTGCCTGCCTTACTGCTGTGTTCTCAGATGTACGTGTAAGCCATGTCTGTAACTGCCTTGCTTTGCAAGATACTGTGATGGTGCAGATGGGGAAGCTGCTAGCTACTGCATAGTAACGAGACATCGTGTGTCTAATTTGTTTTTCTGTTTTTAAGGTCTCCTGGCTCTTGCTTACTTTATTTCTACACGTGTTATTGTTTCAAATGGGTTTCTTTCTCAGGCTAACTGCCTGAATGCCTAGAAAAGATCCAAAAAAGCTGGTGTATGGTTTACACTAAAGTGCTCGTGAATTGTGTGGTGCTTACAACATGCAGTTTGGCTAACATTAGTCTATGTCCTAATTTGCCTGTCCTTTTTCCTTCCCTAAATTCTCTGAGATTTTATTTTACAGTTAAGAAAGAAGAAAAAGAGTATAATTTGTCTTTCTATTGTATTGTTGACTGGTTAGATTCTTTCCCTGTTTCTGTTGAATTATAGGATGAAGTTTGTCCCAAAGCCGAAGGAGATCCCGTTCAGCGGTGTGTATGGGCAACTGCTGTTAATGTAAAAGACAAGTTCATTTACGCAACTCAGCCCACACTTGACAGAGTTCTTATCGTTGATGTACAGTCTCAGAAAGTTGTACAGGTATTTATTTCTAATTTTTAAGTTAATATCTATTTTGGAAACAAGACTTTAAGGTTTTCCTTCATGTTTCGAAAACAATGCAATTAGCTTGAGAGTAAACACAATATCTAGAAAAAAGCTCATCTACTTTTTACATTTAGCAGCAGCTTATGTTTAGTGACTGTTCTTGTCAATAGGCAATTGGGAGGGAGAGAATCGACATGAAAATACCTCATATAAATATTCATCAAATAGTTGAGGAAATGAGTTCTTTGGAAAGTTTCTGGCTTGAGGCATTTTTTACTTGAAAATGAAGATTCATTAAAATAGAGTCTTATCACAGGAATGCGTCTATCAGTTTTGACCAGAAAAGTCAGGGGGTTAGGTTTGGCTACAGAAGGTGGAGGGCTGTTATTCAGTAGGCTTTTAGACAGAGAAATTACTGGAATTGTGGAAGACCCAACACCACCCTTAGCCAAGATTAGAGACTGTGAATTCGAACTTCTTTATTCCTCTCTACTATGTAGGTAGTACTATCAATTTCTCAGTCTCTGGGATGCTGGAGATACCCTGGTTAGTCAAAATAATTCATTGGGTGAAAGAAAGAAATTGATGCTATGGTACAGGTATTAATGCACTCATATAGTTTGTGGAAGACCAAAGTACAAGGCAATGCTAAAATGAGTATTAGTTTTTTGGAGCAGTACAGTTTCTGCAGGAGAGCCTGAGAGTCACAATATAATCCCAGTGGTCAGTAATCTCACTGGGATGGAGTAAAAATTTGATGTTTAGTTGCCACCACTCAAATCAAATACTATAACCACTGTATTCTTGTCTCTCTTTCTCTCTCTTTTTTCCTTTATGTATCTGGTGGTATAAATTATATCATTGTACTATGAGGTTAAATAGGGGATTTACATGAGGACGGATTTCAGTCTGTGGAATTGTTAAAGACATGTGAAAATGCATTTAAAAAATAATAGCCATAAACTCATTAAATCCTAAAAAGATATTTTCTGAATATGAAGAGAGTATTTAGTCTTAAAATGTTTGTGTTAACAAGGCATATGGAAAAGGCAAAATTAAAATATTTTTTCTATTTGTTTTCTGCCTAGTATTCCCACCATATTACACTATTTTTCTTCCTTTTTTTTTTTTTTTTTAATCAGACACATACAATAGAATATATTTCATTATATAGTCTTCAGTCTTTCAGGATGATGCCATTTGACCAGAAAGATTAGCTTTATTTCACTTTCAGTGGCAAAAAAGTCAATCAATTATAGTTGGGGACTGTCAACAGTCTTGTCAGCAGACAAAGGGCTTGTTTTTTAGTTGGGTTTGTGTATTCGTGGCGGGTTTTTTAAGTACATTAAAGATCATATAAAATCTTGACATTTACTTTAAAAGCAGGGTCTTCTTTTTCTGAAAGAAAATTATTTCCTGGGCAAAGAGCTCTGAAGCTAGTTAATAACTTGTTAACAATCCTTTTCTGATTCTGAGAAGAAAGGGCACTTGTACGTGAAACTGATAAAGAGGTTTTGACACCACACTGGGTGTTCTGATTCAAATTTTAATCATACAAACGTGCCTAACATCTACAGGGTTACTTATAGTATCATCACATTCTTAGGAAACAGATGTTCTTTAGCTAAATAAAACATGGATTTTTTTAATTAGAAATCTAATCTAAATTGTTAAGAAAAATATTTAAATAGAGCTTTTCTTCATGCCTTTTGTCTTTTTCACTGATAAGTGAATGAAAATCTTTAATGAATAGATTATATATCACATATTAGGTTCCAGGGAGACCTTATTGTGGCCTTTCAGTACTTAAAGGGGTCCTATAAGGAAGTTGGGGACAGATTTTTTAATAGCGCCTATAGCAATAGGACAAGGGGTACTGGTGTTAAACTAAAGGAGTCTAGATTTAGACTAGATACAAGGAAGAAATTTTTTATAATGAGGGTGGTGAAACACTGGAATAGGTTGCCCAGAGAGGTGGTAGATGCTCCATCCCTGGAAACATTCAAGGTCAGATTGGATGGGGCTGTGAGTAACCTGATCTAGTTGATGTCCCTGCTCATTGCAGGGGGGTTGGACTAGATGACCTTTAAAGGTCGCTTCCAACCCAAACCATTCTATGATTCTGTGATGTTAGTATACGTATGTATTACATATATTAATGTAAAATTTAAAAATAAATAGCAAAATTGCAATTTTAAAATTACATTAGCTTGACAAATAATTTTAATAATTTTGCATTCTTTAAACATCTACAATTTCTGCCTTCTATATTCTATGTCAGCTGGCTCAGTAGACATAGCTTCCTCAAAACCTGACCTATCCAAATGGTGATAGAGTCTGATAAAATGTTTTATTCAAAAAGTTAATAATAAAAAATTATTAATTTTTTTGTTCTTTTACTTTTTTTAGTTAAATTGACCTTTGCATATCAAAGTAGAGATGAACTGAGTGGGTAATGAATTTTTGTTTTCTGAAAACAAGACTTTTTTTACAGGCAATTCAATATATTTCTTCAGGAAGAGAGACTAAAAAAATATATAGTCTTACTGCAATCCACAGATTTAAGGACTGGAATCTCTGACAATGGTTTCCCTGGTCTCTGGCTGACATTCATGTGTCATCTTGCTTTCCTGATGGATGAAATACCAATTTAATTGCATTTATTAGCATTTAGACTTCAGTGGCAAGAGCATATTATGCCTTTTGAGCTCACTGAAAAATATTAGAGAAGTTGGAGGTTCTTCTAAACTTAGGTTTCATGGAATAGTTTGAGTGGTAGACTCTTCTAATTTACCTTCAGTTACATTAGTTATTATTTTACTAAATGCTTTACCATTAACTGAATATTTAGAGATAATTACCACAATCATGTATGTTAATTAAAGAGTAAAATTCAATAAATTAGCCACTAATTAAAAGTACACCCCTCCCCCAGAAATATGTAAAGCGATTCTCCAGTTTTGGGATGGAGTTAGATAGGTTGCCGTTCTATCACATAAATATTCTGTAGTGAGCTGAAAAACAGACATACAGGATGCCTAGGTGTTACACAGAGCTTTGTGCACTAAGTCTGTGCTCCTTAGCAAAAATGTTGAGCTAAAACCGGATACTCCACAAGTATAGCTAGCTTCAAGCTAGCCCAGGAAAAAAAAACTTTCAAAGTAATTTTATTTTGAGGATAGAATAGCATTGCTTTTCCATTACTTTAATACTATCCGGATCGTGAACTTAGGGAGGTATAGAATGAAGTTTATCCCATCTGTGGAAACCTTTTGCAGGAATGAAAGTGTCAGTTTTGGTGGTTCTAGGACGTTTAGATATTAATGATAAATTATCTTTCCATTTCACAATACTTAACTGTCCTGGTTTCGGCTGGGGTAGGGTTAAATTTCTTGCTAGTGCTGTGTTTTGGATTTAGTATGAGGAGAATGTTGATAACACACTGATGTTTTCAGTTGTTGCTAAGTACCCTCCTAGTCCAAGGACAGCTCCCATGCCTACTGACTGAGCTAGGTACACAAGGTGGGAGGGAATATAATCAGGACAGCCAGCTCAGCTGGCTAATGGGGTATTCCATACCATGTGATGTCATGCTCAGTATATGAATGGTGGGTGTGATCCAGGAAGTACCGATAGCTACCTGGTTATCGGTCAGCGCGGGTGGTGAGCAATTGCATTGTGCATCACTTATTTTGTATATTTTATCATTATCATTATTATTCTCCCTTTTCTGTTTTATTAAACTGTCTTTATCTCAACCCATGAGTTTTTCTCACTCTTACCCTTCCGATTCTCTCCCCGTCCCACTGGGGCGGGGGGGAGTGAGTGAGCGGCTGCGTGGTATTTGGCTGCCTGCCAGGTTAAACCACGACATTAACACAGACATTTGGTAAGACAATATGACTAAGGGATAACAGGTGAACCGGTTAAGTAAATTAAACCAAATGTGTTACTGTCACTTTTGGGCACCTGAGCAGAATTTCTGCTATTTGTTACTGACCTGAAAATTATTTCCTAGGATACACTTAGCCAAATACATGGGAAAAGTATTATGGGACTTGCTCTGTGTCCAGCTTAACCATGTTGATATTCAAAATAGATTTAAAAAAAAAAAGAGACAAGGAAAAGTAGTTGCAAACAAAACAAATCATGAAAGCACAAAACCTATCCAATCTTTTACACATAGTATAAAACTATAAAAAAATAACACCACCGTTGATTCGCAGATGGCTTTTAGAATTGAAGTAAGGCTAATTTGGAATTTAGTGACAAGTCAAGAGATACTTTGTTCGGAATTTCTTATAACCAGCACGGCCCTGTCTTCCTTATCTTTTAACAATAAGCATTTATTTTGGTTTTGGTTTTTGCAAGCAGCAAGAATTCTTCTAACCATTAAATGTTGCTCTACTCATATCATATGCACGTACACAAACACTCATACAAACAGGAAGCAAGGAAGGGAGTTTAATTTCTGAGTCAGATCAGTCTATTTTCATTGCTTATAGTACTGCCTAGCACAGAAAAAAAAAATCAAAATGTAACTGATTTTTGGAAAACAGATACTAAGCTGTTCATAAATGAGAGCATTTTGCTTACTAGACTGCCTTGTCATATTAAAACAGAGGATAATATTTACTTTTTAACTATTTCTAGTCTATATCTTAAAGAAGAAACCACGTATCTGCTGTGTAAAACCAAGTTTTCAAAAATGCATACTCTGGTAGGAACAAATGTGGAGTAAACTTCATATTTTGAAAGTGAGCAGCACTTAATAAAAATTCTGTCAAGGTGCAAAAAAACTAAAGACAACTAAAAACATATAAGTTGTGTAACTGTGCTGTTTTCTGTGTAAAAATAATGTTCGTTTGGTTTTGCTTATTATGGTGTTTTCTCTGAAGTACTGCTATGTGTGTTATATTTATTCCCTTTTACTCTGAAAGTTAACGTAAAAGATGTGTGTATAAGTGCACATATGTAACAACTAGATTTGAGGATGATTTATTTCTATGAAAACAGTATTTATCAAAATAAGTGCTTAAAGAAGATTCTAGAGCAGACTAAATTGAAATGTATTGGAAACATGGATGGTCTATCTTTAGAGAGATATATGTAGACTTTTTGATTTAGCCAGGTAATTCTCATTATAAAGTTAAGAGAAATACTTGCTTTCTTTTGTAAATTCTAGAAAGCAAGCACTGTCACCTGCAATTGTCCCATATTGCTTAGCAGTGCACCATTAACTGGGGTGACTTAGAGGCATGCTGAAGTAAACAGAGCTCGTTGTCGTTCAGTCCACACTGTACTGCTGGCAGATCAGCCTGGCTAGCTAGAAACAGCTGTGAAAGCCTGCTTTCAACACGCTCAGCTCCTTTCTGCTGCTGGCTCTTCTCTTGGGAGCAGCCTTACCTGTGCTTGACTCCGTGGGCAATTCCTTCTCCTCCTCCTGGCGGTGCCACCGTCCAAACCCTGAATGTAGTTGGCACTCATTCAGCAGAACACATATGGGTCAGACCTTTTATCTGGGGAAGCCCAAAGCAAATTTGACATTCCTGAACAAATTAGCTATACAACAGCCCAAGTATTATTTTAGACAACCTGTCTTCTAGCCTGCAGCAGAAAAATGTTATCAAACATGAATGACCTTTTTCAGGGGGTATCTTTCTGATTTTAAATGAGCTGGTGAGCAGCCTGGCTTCATTTTCCATTTTCAAAAGGAAAACCAAATTCTGCCTAGATGAAGCTGTGGCTTGCAACACCTCAGGAGTACAGTTAAGTATCATCAGCAGTCTCAGCCAGCCATTAGTGCATTATCTTGAGGATCTACATCATTAGTTTAAATTAGGTTCACTTAATTAGCCAGCTGGTACTCTCCTTGACAAACTGATAAACAAGCTGTGCTTTACTGTTCCATAATGGTGAGACTAAAAAAGAATTTCCACTTATTTTTTCCGGAAAAGTAATCCTCCCAGTTGTTTACCTCATGCAGAATGTCTCTTAATCAAATACGTTGTCCTCCCATTTCATACCTCTGAAGTCTTCAGTTCTTCTCGTAACAAAGGAAGTGTAGAGCTCAAGTCTCTAAAAGGTTTGTGGTCTCAAGAGAGAGTGCTTAAGGTTGTAGGGAATCACAAATCTACCAAAAGTAGCAATTGTAATTGGAAAACATGAAAACAATCTTTGCAACTTCAACAGAATATACCCAGTTTAGCAGAGATAGGAAGTTTTGGGTGTGGCAACATTGTGTTGGTTTTATGTAGGACTGTGTAGTAACACCTTGAATTGATTTCAGTATGTGGCTTGAGAATACTCTTCCCTTTTTAGCCATTTTCCAATAATTGGTGTAGTTTTTAAACTGATATATGTAAAGTGAGAGTGATGGTAGGGAAGGAAGATAAGTACTTTTTAACTTGATTTAAAACCTTTGTTTTCAGCTGCTTAATAGCTTCAGTATAATGTAATTTTGATGCCAAATGTTAGAGCACATAATGAATAAAAATCACTTTTTCAGCATTTCGCTAACTTTGAATTAATCAGAGGGCTGTTTCAACAATTGACAACACAGTTTTTAAATACAACCTGAAAACATCAGGAAATGCATGTCCAGTCATCATTTTAAGTCAAGCATATATATTACTTTTCTTCTGAAAATGTGACAGAAACTAAGGACTTCTATTTTTATTGTTCTTCAGGCAGTAAGTACAGATCCTGTTCCAGTGAAACTACAGTACGATAAATCACATGATCAAGTCTGGGTGCTGAGCTGGGGAAGCATGGAAAAGGATTCACCAACTTTGCAGGTGGGGTGATCAGAATGATTATATGCAAGGAAATCCAGACAAGTTGAACCTTTGTGTAATTGCAACATTTTGTATATTTTCCTTTCAGCATTATTATCATTACCCCAGCAGGGGCAGTGAAATGATTTCAGGTAACTAGAAAACAATTCAGACAACTGACTTTGCTAAAAAAGTTAGAGATTATTTTCAACATCCTTAGTCAGAAGTGACAATGCTGAACTGATAGCAGGATAAGGAATACAGCTGAAAGCAGCAGCATATTTTGTAACTGCCAGTCTTTTGAGAGCAAACTGTTGCTGTTTATGATGTTTTTTTCCCTAATTAGAGGATAAACTGGATTTTAGGCATATTCTTACTTCACTAAAATTATATTGACGCTCTGGAGGTGACAAGCTTTTTTCAGATATAAAATATTAAAAATCTTTTCTTTTCCTGTGCCTCTGAGCAGTGGTAAGCCTAGGGACAGTCACTAAAGAAACATTTCAAGAAGCTGTACTTGCATTCCTACTTTTTCACGATTTTCTGTTCCTTATTTAAAGTAATCCCCTGAGATTATGGTGATCGTCTTTATGTTATAATTTCAAAATTACTTTTTATTTCAACTTATTTTCCTTTTCTTTAGAAGTTAATGAAATCCTTATGTATTTAAAAATACATATAACATAAAGAATAAGAGAAATTCAAACACAGGGCTCAAGCAGAAAAATGATTAACATTTGAAAACACCTATGAGTATGCAAGGTAATTTGTGGGAGTTTAGCTGTCACTTCTCACTAGAAAATGACCGATAATTGAGTCAGTCTTACCATGTTTTAAAGTGACTGATCATCTTCACTCTCATTTGTCCTTACAATATAGATAATCGATTATTTTCTTTTTTTTAATCTGCTCTTAAGTGCAAGTATGTGAATATCATAGTGGCTATTATATGGAATTGTCTTTTATTCACCTATAAACATTTACCTCAGAGGAGGCCCAAGATTTGGGGATTCGAGGAAAATTGGTTCATAACAACTTAAGGAATGCGTAAACTCAAATCAACTTGCTCTTCTGAAATATGTCTGTGCTATGTTGAATTACCTCATAATTGACAAGAACTGGGAGTATGCTTAGCCATAGCTTCCTGTGGATCAGTTGATAACATCTTATCTTTTCACTCTGGCTGAAGTGCTTAAGAAATTTCATCTCACTCTAGGATCTAGTGTAAAAAAAACAAAAGGTAAACAAAAAACTTAGTTTGCACTAAGAACTGCTAGAGGCTTTTGTAATGTAAATGAATAAATATGGAGTCAGTGGTGGAAAAGAAAGGAGAGGAAAAAAGTAAATGTGAAGCTTAAGTGGTCAGGTACGTAACAATTCTTTGAAATCTGTAATGGTGTTCAGCTTTATTCACTGTCATTTGTGTTCTTTTTCTTGGTAACTGAAGGATAATACAAGAGATGGAATACAGAGGCAATAATTTATTAATTTATTTGCATAGAGATTAAATTTTGAAAGAATATTTCTATAGTTTATAATGATGTTACTTTATGTAGGTGATAACGCAAGCCAGTGGGAGTGTTTCTCATCACACAATCCATACTCAGCCAGTGGGAAAGCAGTTTGACAGAGTGGATGACTTTTTCATTCCGTCTACAACCCTCATCATTACCCATATAAGGTAAGTTTTACCTGAATTACAATTAAATTTCAAATGAGCTATAACATTGTCTCCAAAGAAAATATAATTTTAAAACCTTGAAAATCTGAGACCACGCCACCTACTTCAATATTGCTTTGCAACACCCTTCTTCATAAAAAACTAAATGTGAGTTTTATTGAAAACAAGCTGGATATCAGAATAAACACTTTTATTAGAGTTTTTCTTCCTTATCTCACCAAATGTTCAAAAGTTCCACTGCTTTACGTACTAAAATTGAGATATAATATCACTGGGGTTTTCTTGAGGAATTGGTAAGTGTAATACTTGGATAATTCCCTAATTTAGGAGCATAAATCTTAATTTGTAAATAGTACTTATTAATTTCTTCTACTGCTCAGAGCAGTTGCCATATATAGTATTTGTCATATTGTATTACATATAGGTTGTATCAGAGTTATTCTCTTGATTAATGGACCAGAAAAAACACTTTTGGAGTTTTAAAAGGAATTGCAGTACAACGTAATTTAAAACTTTGTGAACTGGCTTCTCCTGCTCATTCAGTTCTTTCTACCTGTTTTTTCATCAGGCTCTCTGTTTTTAAAACAAACCATGACTGAGCATGTAACATAAACTCTGTTTAGATGCATGAATAAAATTTGTCTTATTTCATGGGTGCTGAGTATATGATATTAAAATGGTTCATATTGTAATCCATGCCAGGAAACACTGTAAATTCTTGGGACCTTAGTTATTTCTCTCAGTGAATGTAGGATTGTCTTTCTGGTTGTGCAAAGAACAGACAAGTTCTGGATGTGATAGAAATACTCTTAAGTATGGAAGAATGGAACAAAGTGACCAGCTGGATTTTAAAAGACATATGGAACAGAGAAAGAGAGTGTGAGAAAAAGAGGCCAACTCTTAATATAGGCATAAAGCAGAAATCTTTTCAAGATCTCCCAAGGCCTCTTCAATGAAAATCTATTTTTCTTCCTCAAAATACATTAGTAAGAATGTGAAATATCATTTTCTTTTCATATTTTTCTATAACATTTCTACCTGTATAGATTGAAAAATTCTGCAGTCTAGGATTTGTATGTCTGAATATTGCATTAATATGTATTAGCACTTTGTATGTTTAGGACTGTTAGGTTCTTTGCAAGGTGGCACAGACCTATTTGAACTCAAAACAGCTCTGCAAATAATTAACTCAATTGTTTATTCTGCTCTTCCAAGTTCAAGTTTCTATAGGTACCATTTCTGCCACATTTCTTGAATTGAGTAGATAAATGCACATTGTGTCCCTGAAGTAATCTGTAGTCCTCACACTCAGCCTTAGAAAAGCATTAAATAATTTTGCTACATTTGGAACAGGTATGCCTTGAGAGACCAGAAGTTACTGCTTCTTAATCTACCAAGTAATAGAGGTACTACCCCAACAGAACTGACATTTAGATACATTCATTTTCACATAAATAGGAAAAGAAAAAGATGGATAGGAATAAACATCATACAAGGAAGGGAACCAGGACTGGAAAAAGAAAAACAGGCCCAGTTCAAAGCTAGTGAGGAACTCATCTTGTCTAACTCAAACAATTTTAAGAGGATGTTTTGCCTAAATAGGTCAAGTAGGTGCTTTCTGCTTTGCATGGTGAGTCACAGCTACCTTCGGCTGACGAGTCATTTCGCCTGTCCTATATGCAACTTAGGAGAAAAGAGGATTAAAGAATGAAAGAAAACCCACAGAGATAAAAAAAGAATATGCAATTCAATTAAACAGTGAAAGAATGAAATTGGACAAGTGACTGCAGGTGTATAATAAACATGTACATCAATTCAGGCCTAGTATAATTATCTTGTGACATTTGCTTTTGCTTTTTTTTTTTTTCATTCACATGCCAGATAAAGACCAAAAGAAAATTTCTGAAGTCTGACAAAAAGCCTGCAGTAGTTTGTCCAATGTTAAACCCATAGATTTAGGGGGTTTAACCAACAAAATCTATTAAAGAGCAATAAACTGGTTTTACCAACTCATAAGCTTACTTGAAATGCAGAAAATCTTATTTACTTTTCTAAAATGCTACCTAATTCTGAGTGCCCTTTCTAGAAAAGAAAAAAAAAAACAAAACAAAAACACTATGTAGACAAATACTGTATTTTTATTTTTTATGTATTTTTTCAAGAGCTATTTATGTGAAGTTAGTCAGTCATTAAAGAATTTGCCTTACGTAAAATGTCTGGCCTTCAAGTACTTTGATTTTTTTGTTTAAATAAAAATGAATTTGAACTATGTAAGCAGTATGTCAGGAAAGGTTTTAAATTAGCTATATTTATCAATTTAGTAGTGAGGTAGGAAAAACTGTCTATTAAATCTAACTTGTCACCAGCCAACAATAAAAATGCTCAGTAACAGCATGTGTTTGTTAAGGATGTTAGGCAACAAACATAAAGCTTGAGCTTATTATTCTTTGGTGTATATACCAAGCGGGGAAGCATTTTATCAGTGTGAATAGTGAAAAACAGCTACAAGGGAAATAACCCCACTGGCTGAGTTAGCTGGTATAGTTAACTGCTCAAGGGCCCTATTTACTCTTTGTTAGAAGTCAGTTCCGTTTGACCATGCCACACCAGCCCCCTCCAGAAAAATGAAAGCTTTCTGTAGCTAGGTGCATTTGTCACCTGTAAATTAAAATTTTGAGTGATGGAGCAGAAGACAGAGTGTGCATGGCTTACCAAATTAGCATCCAGAACCAAACTTTCTGTCTGAATAAAGGCATTTCTAAGCAAAAAAGGCATACCACTTAGAGGTATGAATTAAGTTTTGTAACACAGTTAACACAAACCATCTACTACCATCTACAGAGTATTACCATCTACTGCATATTCTGTCCAATCAGTTATTCTTTAATCACTGTAAAGAATAAGGGACAGAAGGTGAAGATAGGTAGGCTTGTTGATACGTAGAAACAGAAATAAGGGTGAATAATTTAAAGCTATGGTGGGTAATTAATTTTTTTCTTTTTAATAATATCTAAAAAGTTAATTGGTAATAATACAGATTTAAAACTTATTGCAAATTAATTTTATTTAAGAAGTGATGGAACTATACATTTGCTTTACCTAGGCGGATTATTTTTATATATGAAAACAGAAATGGGCTGCCCATTATTAAAAAAGAATACTCCACACATTTTAATGCTCTCTTGGGCAGCAGATAATTTAGGATGTACTTCCCGCAGATCAGACATTTGAAGAGGTACTAAAAATTTTGGTCTGAGGTAAACAATAATTAATACCAAGAAAAAAACCTGTTTTCCCAGACTTTTCTTACCACAGACTGAGGCAGTGTTTGGTTGTACTTACATTACAGCAGGAGTCAGGGCAAATAACTTTTTGGTTTGATAACCAGCAGGCATAACTTTCATGCCCTGAACAACTGTGATGAGCCATCAAAACAGCAGCTAAGCAAGTAGGCATGAGCCAAAAGAAGTAGAGGAAGAATAGACCAATTCTGTTATTTTTAAACCCTCTTTTATAATTGGTGAATAGTTGCTATGTATACGGAAGAGGACAAGAAAAGAAGCTTTATCATTTTGGAGAGAGAAATGTGGTGCAGTGCCATCAGTTAGTTTTGGGGGGTGGGGAGGTGTCTCCCTCTCTTTTATGTTCCAGTCAAACTGTTTCCTTCCACCGCTGAGATGAAGGAGAAACAGTTTTGTGCAGTCAAACACCTTTAGAAATCAAGCAATGTTTTGGCTCTAATCCTTTTGTAACTGCTAACCATTTATAAATATATATATATTAAAAAAAATACAATATATATTAGTTTTAGTA
>NW_009190742.1:0-4062 GCF_000690835.1 Fulmarus glacialis
GATTCTATGATTCTATGATTCTATTTCCACAGCAGAATCTAGTCTAATAGCTGGAAATGTATTGAACATCTCACTGTTCAGAATAAACAAGGTGGTTTTTCAAGTCACCAACTTTTCTCTCCTTCTGTTTTCACAAACCCAGCTGAAAAACAGGTAGGTTTGTGCCAAGATGGAAAAAAAAATGCTGGTTAGATTCTGTTTTTCTGGATAACACCAGAACCCTCTCCCTTTCCTGAAACCTTTGCAAGTACCTGCCGTTCTTTGTCTCATTTAATTTCAAGCTTTCCTGAAGTTCCTGAAGTGTCTTCAGCTTCTCAGCCCTTGCTTGTGGAGTCCAGCATGCACAAAACCATTTGTCTTGTTTTATTAAAAAGCCAAACAAAACATCCTCCTTCCTCTGAGTAGGACTGTGTTTGAAATATGTACTTTTCCAGTTTTATTTTGTAAACCAAGTATACAAATACACTTGGTTGTCTTATGGAGTGCCTTTGGGATGAAAGGGAAGAATACAGCTATAATAGATATTAAACGATGAAGAAGTAACTGTATCAGTCTCTGAAGTGTTGTTAGTGTCTAATTGCAACACATTAGGTCAGAACCACATTATTTTGGCAAAAGTAATAGGGTGGTGTGAGAGCCCTCCTTGTATATGTAATAAGGAATGCATCATATCTCTCTCTAACATTACTGGAAAACAACTGGTGTTTCTACTGAATTATTTCAAATGGCAAAGCAAAATCTTCTTTTACTATAAGCAGCTGGAATTGTTAACCAGTGCCAGCCAGTGTCACAGCCTCAGCCTTGATAAGAATCAAGAAACACATGAGCTTTGTATTGCATGATCCAGGGTACTGAGAAGGATGAAGAGTCTCTCGCCAATCTGAATCATTGTTCTGGCACCTGTGGCAGAATTGGGAATCTCTCAGTTCAGGGTGTCCATCTCACCTCAACAGAGGAAAGAAAGGTATGTTTCAATGCTACTGCTCAGATTTGCTTTATGACAAAGTTTTCACAGATCTGAGAGATTCCCTTCTGTGCTGATAAATATAGTATTAACTAAAAGATCTCTGTTTGCCTTATAAAACAGATATAAATGACAAATAATTTGAAAAGGTGGCAGTTTAACTTAGGCAAGACAAATGCCTCAGTGCTCACTGAAAGTACTTCAAGCCTGAATTCTGAAAAGAAGAAAAAATATGAAAATATTTCTTTGGACAAATTGAAGATATGCAGCTTTCTGCATTTGATTTGCTAAGGCAATAGATTGTTCTCTGAAGAAAAAAAAAAGTGATCCCTGAAAGACAGTGTGCCTGTTCACCCTGTTTTAGATGGAGTTGACATGTCCTCTAAGGATTAGATAACCGTATATATTATATATAATTATATAAGCAATCATATACAGAATAAATATATACAGAATAAATAGAGGATTAAAAACCTCTGAGAGTGGGTGTCTTCTCACAGCTTCCTCGCACTTTGAAGTGGCAGAGCAAAGGAAAGGATACAGCTAAACCTTGTTGTTTTCTTCATTTTGATGATCCAGCAAGGTCTGAGATTGTTCCATTGACTTTGAGGTGTTTTGGGTCAGACTCTTGCTTCCTCGCAATAGCAAGGTCATGTATTTTCAGTGCAGCACTTAAAATATGCTCCTTATCCCCAGCCTGTGAACTGTGGCTCTTCTCAGTTGTCTCTGTTGCAACTCTGTCTCTTGGCTTGGAAACCCTGCTGCATAGCTCCTTGTAAGGTCAGCCTTTCCCTGGGCACTTTCACACTAGGATGTTTTTGCAGATTGTTATGGTCAAACTTGTCTGACCCTTTGGTGCCTCCTGGCAAAAATAGAGTTAAACCAGTAATATGTCGAGGCTGAGTCGTTGCAGGTTAGCTTCTGTCTGATGGCTTTGCTCCTGCCATGGCAGTGCCTGGATTGGCTTTGAAATGGCAAGTTCTTTCTCACGCTGGCACTAACATCAGATTCGTTTTGATGGAAGAAGAGGCAGTCAGGGCCTTTTGGACTGGTGTGGTACTCAGAGAGTGGTCTTGTGGTTTGCTGCTGATGGATGGAGCTTTTTGGGGCTACCAGGGTGCATGTGCCAACTAAGCTGCCATCCCGTCGCTTTTGGCTGGGCCAGTGAAGGCTCTCCTGCAAGGCTGGTTGCTATGCCTGTAAGGGAATGGGGGAGCAGTTTGAATGAACTTTGATCAGCAAGTTTGAGGATCTCCAGTATTTTTCTTTAGGTAGAAGATACACACTTCTAGGAAATACATCTTCCTCGTCATGCTCTGATGCTCGTCATGCTCAGAGAAAAAAAAGAAACAGCTCTATTCAAACTGCTGCACTTCCCTTCTCTTGCAGTCCACTGCCAAGCACAGTAAACCTTGTTTTGGTACAGACTGAAGCATCACAGGCAAAACTTGATTACATTATTACATTTCATTCGTTTTCTTGGCATTGTCTTGTTCCTGTCAGGCTCCCTGATAATCCATTTTTCTTTTCATTTTGCTAGTTTTTTCCATCCACTTACGTTTACTTAGTGCCCAAATCAATCTCCTGTTACCAGTCATTCATCTCAAATCCTTCCACTTTGTAGAGACTACAAATGACTTGGAAAAGTCACTTGTGTTTTGTTTTTAAAGGTCACTTGCCAATAACAATGCAACATCAAATTTGGTTTCATACTTGGAGGAAATCAGGAAAATAGGTCATTTTTCCTCCCATAGATGAACTCTACACTTGCTTATTTGGACTTCAGCTTTCTCCTTGGACTTCAGTGAATGATATTTCCAAGTGCTCCAAAGGCACTTGGAGCAGCAAACTGAATGGGGAGCCTGATTTTTCGCTGTGTTTCTTCTTCTGTTTTGCTCTGGTTATGATAGCGGACGCATTCTGACAGGATTGCTTTAAATCAGAATGATCCTACTAATAGTAACCGACAGTTTAATTGATGTCTTGGCTTTTCTCTTCGTTGTTTTTGGCAGCAGCGGCCCTTCTACTGCACAATGTCTAATCCAATACTATTAATATACTAAGTTCAGCAGCATATTCCTGCTATACATTTCATTAAAAGAACATATATAAATGACCAAGCAATGGGATTTCTTTGTGGGGTAGCCATTAGTTATTTGTACAAACACATGCTCTTACAAGTGTCCAGGTTGAAAGAGTGGCAGTAAGACATAATGGAAAGAAGGGGACAGATATTGCCATAGCATTATACATTTTAATGATAACTTTGAAGGGTTGTTAGTTTCAGCCCCCCCAAAGTCTTTGGGCGAAATCTTCGAAATTTTTTTCGGGTAGGAAAGTGCCAAAACTTTGGAACTGGACCCATCTCAGTGAAATTTGACACTGGAGCAGCAGATGAAGAGACAGCAGGGCCCTGCAAATGTAATAAAAATAGATGGTTAAGTAGAAGGGTGAAATCCTACTAATATTCCTACTGATGAAAAGACTGGAGAACAGATTCGACCCTTATTAGACATCAAAGAATCTGTGCAAAGACTCCTTTCATTTCTCTGCTCCCAGAACCACTCATTTTCTCAGATAGCCTCTTTCCTTTAAAAGACAGGAAATTAACTGCACTGAAATATGAAATGAATACATTTTCAGTATGATACATTGATTTGTGTATGTTTTAGTTAGGTTTTCAAACATTTAGATTTTTAAATAGTCCTTTTGGAAATCTTTCTCTGAGGTTTGTCATGGGTTTTTTTCTTGGCCTTTGGAAGGAGTTGGTTATTGACTGTCTTAATTTCTTTCTGGTTCTTTTCCCCTCATCTTTCACATCTAATTTGCAGCAGATACCTCATCTCTTTTGAAAAGTTTTTTTTTTACACCAAATTCAGCAGCAGCAGCTCTTGTTTCTTCAGATGATTTCATCATGGTGTCCCTGACATTTCCCTGCCTTTGTGTCACCTATTTATGTTTGAGATAAACTGCTGTGGCTGTAGTGATAAAAGTATGTTACAGAGTTTGTAGTCTACTCAGTAATTCTTCTGGCTGCACAGAGAGGATCATCTTCTTTCATGTGGCCAGCAGGTGAAACCACAAAGATGGCAAATACC